>NW_006922194.1:1510066-1512971 GCF_000298275.1 Orycteropus afer afer
CAAAGGAACTGTTTCAAGTGCTGAGGAGCAAGGATGTCTCCTTGAGGACTAAGGTGCGCCTGACACAAGTCATGATATTTCCAATTGCTTCATATACATGTGAGAGCTGGACAATGAATAAGGAAGACCAAAGAAGAGTTGATGCTTTTGAGCTGTGGTGTAGGAGAAGAATGCTGAAAGTACCATGGACTGCTAAAAGAACTATCAGGTCTGTCCTGGAGGAAGTGCACCCAAAATGCTCCTTGCAAGCAAGAATGGCCAGACTTCGTCTCACCTACTTTGGTCATGTTGTCAGAAGGGACCATTTCCTGGAGAAAGATATCATGCTTGGTAAGGTGGAGGGTCCATGAAAGAGTGAAAGGCCTTCAATGAGATGGATTGACATGGTGGCTGCGATGATGGGCTCAAGTATATATAGCAGGGATCATGGAGCTGGTTTGGGATCAGGTGGTGTTTTGTTCTGCTGTGCATGGGGTCGCTATGAGTAGGAAATGACTCGACGGCACCTAACAACAAAAACAATAACAACATTCAGTGTACTTATCAATAGGTGTGAATTTACTGCTCTCATTTTATTGCATTGTTTTTGAAGTATTGATGATTTCTATACTGGGTATACTTTTAGTGCTGAGTTTGTATTGTTTATGGATTTTCTTTTCACTTCTTTTATTGCTGTTAATTTTCTGTTTGCTGAGGCTTTATGACTTTCTTCTTTTTTTTAATTTGGTGAGTAGGTTTATTCATTTTCTTTGTAGTTACCTTGAAATTTACTTTTGTCTTCCTAAGTTTAAGACAGTCTGTTGTATCTTGAAATCTTCTTGACTTCTTCTCCATACAAAAGTTCTGTAACTGTATCATTTATCCCCCTTTATTTTGTAGGTGTTGTCTTTTACAGATTGATGTCTCTAGTTCCCTGCTAGCAGTCTTTTTTAAAAATTTTATTGTGATTTGTCTGAAAGTTTACAGAACAAATTCACTTTCCACACAGCAGCTCACGTACATTTTGTCTCATGACATTAACTGCAATGTCCCACATGCAACAGCTCCCCTCCCACTTCCTACCCATAATTACCTCTTCCCCGTGTCCTTCCCTCCATGCACTCCTGCTCCCTGAGCTGTCTCCCTGTTCATACACAGCCCTTCTATTCTCTCATGATTGTTCTCTCCAAGAAGTATATCTACCAAATGTAAATGTTCACCTCATATGCCTGTCTTTTGTTTGTCTGGAAGCCACGGGAGTGGGTTCAGTTCCAGACCTGAAGGGCAGCTAGGGGTCATGGTCTCATGGTGCCATCAGGTCCATCAGACCAGCAAACCTGGACCCTTATTATTATTTTTTTAAAATGATTTTGAGTTTTGTTTCACATTGTCCTCCCAATCTATCCAGGATCTCCTGCATAGATCCCCCTTGGAGTGGTTGACAGTGGTATCCAGGCACCATCTAGTTCTTCTGGTGTCATAGTCATATAGGCTGCATATTGCATGGTGTATCAGTCACTAGGACTAATTGTTTCCATTAATCTTATGGTTTCTTCATTCTTCTTTGTTCTGGACAATGAGAGACCTATCGTTTCTTATAGATGGCTGCTTGCAAGCTTTTAAGATCCCAGTTACTCTTTGCCAAAGTAGGAGGCAGAACAATGCTTTGTGTAATATGTTATGCCAATTGAGCTTGATATCCCCTGTGACTAAGGTCCCAAGCCCACAGGTTCAACTACACGGTCCCTCTGGGTAGCTGGTCATGACCAAGAAGTGACTACAACCTTGCCCCTTGTCAACTCTATTATACACCTGGAAATTCAGATCATACAAATAAACTTATGGGACCACTGTCTGCCAACCCTATACATGGTCTTGGGTACACTCCCCACTTCTTAGACATACCTACTAGTTCAGCCTGTCCACCCATCTATTCACCCGTACACCCATGTTTGCCTTCACTTACAGCAACGTAGTGTATGTGCAAAAGGGTTCAGCTTTGTTGTCTGTACCTCCCATGTACCTCTCTATGTCTTCCTCTTACTCAGTGCCACCATGTTGATCACTCACATTTGGTACATTGCCCTTCTCTTCACCTAAATCAATACTTATCTCTACCTATCTAACAGTGTTCCCTCTCCTCCCCTCCCACCCCTGGTAACCAACAAAGAAAATTTCCTTCCATAGATAAACATTTCCTTGACTTTTACAATAACAAACTGATACAATATTTGTCCTTTTGTGATTGACTCATTTCACTCAGCATAATATCCTACAAGCTCATCCACGTTATGCAATGTTTTGCAGATTCTGCATTCTTTAGGGTTCCATAGTAGTCCATTGTGTGCATGTACCATAGTTTGGTTATCCATTCCTCAGTTGATGGACACCTAGGTTGTTTCCATCTTTTGGCTATTGTAAACAGTGCCACAATGAACATAAGTGTGCATGTGTCTGTTCTTGTCATGGCTTTCACTTTTTTAGGATATATACCTAGTAATGGAATGGCTAGGTCAAATGGTATTTCTAATTCCAGCTTCTTAAGGAATCATCATACTGCTTTCCACAGTGGTTGGACCATTTTACAGTCCCACCAGCAGTGTATGAGAGTTCCAATCTCTCCACATCCTTGCCAACATTTGTTATTTTTTGTATTGTTGAACTTTGCTACTAGTACTGGAGCAAGATGGTATCTCATTGTTTTGATTTGCATCTCTCTAATAGCTAATGATCCTGAGCATTTCTTCATATGTTTGTTGGCTGCTTGCATATCCTCCTTGGTGAAGTGTCTATTCATGTCTTCTGCCCATTTTTAATTGGATTGTTTGTCTTTTTGTTATTGAGGTGCTGGAGTTTTCTATAAATTCTAGAGATAAGTCCCTTGTCAGATATGTCATTGCCAAATATTTTTTCCCAATCTGTAGGT
>NW_006922194.1:1513071-1514499 GCF_000298275.1 Orycteropus afer afer
GGCTGGCAGTTCAAATCCACCAGCCACTCCTCGGAAGGAAGGTTGGGCAATCTATTTCCATAGTGATACTGCCTTGGAAACCCAAGGAGGAGTCGTTATGAGTCAGGTCCAACTTGACGGCACATAACAACAACAACAATGGCTAATGATCATAAACATTTTTTCATAAGTTTGTTGGCCACCTGAATATCTTCTTTGGTGAAGTGTCTATTTATGTCTTCTGCCCATTTTTTTAATTGGGTTGTCTTTTTGTTGTTGTGATCTTGGACTTTTCTATGAATTCCAGAGATAAATCCCTTGTCAGATATGTCATTGCTGAATATTTTTTCCCAATCCATAGGCTCTCTTTTGACTCTTTCGGAGAAGTCTTTGGAAGGACACAAAAAAATTAATTTTGAGAACTTCTCATTCATCTAGTTTATCTTCTGGTGTTTCTGCATTTGGGGTTTGCTTAATAGTCTATGTATGCCATATATTAGGGCCCCTAAATTTGCACCTAGTTTCCCTAGTTTTTCCTTGAGGAACTTTATAGATTTAGGATTCACTTTTAACTCTTTTATCCATCTGGAGTTAGTTTTTGTGTATGGTGTGAGGTACAGATCTTGTTTCATTTTTCTGCAAATGGATCTCCAGTTTTGCCAGCACCATTTATCAAACAAACTTTCTCTTCCCCATTTAATAAATTTTGGCCCTTTCTCAAAGATCAGCTGATGATAGGTCGATGGATCTATTTCTGGGTTCTCAATTCTATTCCATTGGTTTATGTGTCTGCCATTATACCTATACCATGCAGTTTTGATGACTGTGGCTGTATAGTAGGCTTTGAGATCCAGCAGTGTGAGACCTACTTTATTGTTCTTCTTCAATAGTGCTTTGCTTATCCAGGTCTCTTACCTTTCCATATGAAGTTAGTGATTGGTTTATCCATATCCTTAAAGAATGTTGATGGGATCTGGATTGGGATTGCATTAAATATATAGATTGCTTTGGGTAGAAATGACATTTTCACAATGTTCAATCTTCCTATCCACGAGCATGGGATGTCTTCCATTTATGTAGATCTCTTATGGTCTCTCTCTCTCTCTCTCTTTTTTTTTTTTTTAATTGTGATTTGGTTGAAGATTTACAGAGCAAATTCACTTTCCATATACCAGTTTACATATACTTTCTCTCATGACATTGACCACAGTTTATCACAATGCAACAGCTTCCCTCCCACTTCCTCCCCATAGTTACCTCTTCCTAGTGTCCATCCCTCCTTGGACTCCTGCCCCCTAAGATGTCTCCCTGTGCATAGGCAGTCTTTCTTTCTCAATGATTGTTCTCTACAAGGAGTGTACCTACCTCAGGTAAATGTTCAACTCATATGCCTGTCTTCTGTTTGGCTGGAAACCACAGGTGTGGGTTCAATTCCAGACCTGAAGGGCA
>NW_006922194.1:1520652-1521129 GCF_000298275.1 Orycteropus afer afer
CTTGTCCTCTTTTTTATTGTGATATAAAAGTTTATCATTTTTCTTTGAGATTACCCTATGGTTTGTAATTTTCTCCCCAATATTAGAACAGTCCATTCTATCTTGTAACTTTCTTGATTTCCTCACCATTTAGATGTTCTGTAACTACACTGTATTTTCCCTCTTTTTAGTTGTCCTCACTTGCCAATTTATGTCTCTGGCTCCTTGTTTACAATCTTGCAAGTTCATTTTACTTTGGATATGTCTATAGGTGTGTTTTCTGCGGTATGTCATCTTGTGCATTAATGGTCAGTTGTTATTTACTATGTTTGGTTCTCTGTTCAAAGGACTTCCTTTATTATCTCTTGTAAGGTTGGTCTTGTTTTAACAAATTCCCTTAGTTTCTGCCTATCTGGAAATCTCCTAATTTCATCATCATATATGCATGACAATTTTGCCAGGTATATAATTCTTGGTTGAAAATTTTTCTCTTTCAGG
>NW_006922194.1:1521827-1526245 GCF_000298275.1 Orycteropus afer afer
TTCTGGGTCTGTATCCTGCTCCCTTGTTTCTACCAATTTATCTGGCTTCTCTGTGTGGACTGTGATAATCTGTTTTCTCCAAGACATCATGGCATTGTTGTATTTAGATCTCTGTTAACTGTTTATGTAGAGCAGCCAAGGGTGAGTCAGGCTCTTGCTGGTGGTTCCTTATTGTTGGCCCATTGGTGGAAAAGGAAGTGGTGGCTCTCACTCTGTAAGTGAAGTTGCAGGAGGTGTGGGTGTAGTTCTGTCATATGGGGACTGTTGCTGTCTTCCACTCTGTTAGACAAAAGGAATAATTGAATAACCATCAAAAAAGTAAAAGCACATTGACAAAAAATACACCATGTAATCACACAGGAATAGTAAACAAAAAAAGAAAAAAGGGAAAAAGAAGAAGAAAAAGAAAAAGAAAAAATGCAATATCTGGAGATATGGCAATAAGAAAGAAAAGGTAGAGAAAGAGAATAATGAAGTAAAAAATGGGGAAAATGCAAAAAGAGGTACAAGGAATATGGTTGACCATGAGAAAAAAAAATATTGCCACCAGGAACAGGAACAGGGAAAAGAAAAAAACACTGAAAATAGGAGCTGGGAGGAGAAGAATAAAGAATAATAGAAAAAAAGGGCAAAAGTAATAATAATAGTAGTAGTTTTAAAATAGACAAAAACAAATAAAGTAAAAAAAAAAAAAAAAAAAAAAAAAAGAAAGGAAAAAAAAATCAGGGGAGGGCAGGGCAGGGCACCCAGCTTCTGTCAGAGCACACAGACTGCGATGGATTTCCTGTGGGCCCAGAAGGTGGGTGGGAGTTGGGGATGGACACACCTCCATTCACCAAGAGGGTGTGGGGTTTACAAGTAACAAGGGGAATGTCATATCTTTCCAGTCATCCAGTTCGGAATGTCCTTGGGGTTACTGGCAAGTGGAACCTGTTCTTAAGTCCCTGGAATGTGGGAGAATGCTGTCACTTTAAATATCCAAAATGGCCAAGCCGCTTGCAAACATTCAAAATGTCTGCACCCTTTGGACAGGCAAAAGTCTACAGCTTTGCCTGCTGTCCTCTTTGCTGCCTCCCCTATTGTTCCCCTTTTCTTTGTTGAAGAGGGTCTGTGCAGTCTTTCTGCCTATTCTGCCATCTTACTGGAACTCCTGCTTCCAAGATTTTAAGATCCCAATCACTATTTGCCAAAGTAGGATGTGGAACAAAGTTTTTGTGTAGTTTGTTATGGCAATTGATCTTTATGTCCCCTGTGACTAAGGCCACAAGCCCACAGGTCCAACTATTCACTCTCTCTGGGTAGCTGGCTTTGGCCAAGAAGTTACTACAAACTTGCCTCTTGTCAGCTCTATTATATACCTGGGAATTCTTATAGAACATACAAATACACTTGTAGAAACATTGTCTGCCAACTCTACACGTGGTCATGGGCACACTCCCCTCTGCATAGACATAACCTAATCTTTCAGCCTGTCCACCCATCTATCCACCTGTATATCAATGTTTGCCTTCTTTGAGAATGAAGTATTGTATGTGCAAAAGTGTTCTCCTTTGTTGTCTGTACTTCCCATGCACCTCTCTATGTCTTCTTTTTCCTCAATGCCACCATGTTGATCACTCACATTTGGTACCTTGCCCTTCTCTTCACCCAAATCAATACTTGTCTCTACCTATCTAACCATGTTTCCTCCCTTCCCCTCCCACTCTGGTAACAAAGAAAATTTCTTTCCATATATAAACCTTTCCTTGACTTTTTATGATAACAGACTAACACAATATTTGTCCTTCTGTGATTGACATAATTCACTCAGCATAATGTCCTACAAATTTATCCATGTTATGTGGTGTTTTGCAGATTGTACATTATTCTTTAGGATTACAGAGTATTCCATTGTATGCATGTACCATAGTTTTCTTATCCATTCTTCTTTGATGGTTACTTAGGTTATTTCCATCTTTTTGCTATTATAAATACTGCTGTGATGAACATGGGTGTGTATTTATCTGTTCTTGTCCTGGCTCTCACTTCTTTAGGATATATACCTAGTAATGGAATTGCTGGGTCAAATGGTATTTCTAATTCCAACTGTTTAAGGAGTCATTATATTGCTTTCCACCATGGTTGTATCATTTGATAGTTCCACCAGTAGTATGTAAGGGTCCCAATCTCTCCCCAGTCTTGCCATTATTATCCAATCGTGGGTTATTTGTCTTTTTGTTGTTGAGGTGTTGCAGTTTTCCATAAATTCTAGAGACACATCCCTTGTCAGATATGACATTGCTGAGTACTTCCCCCACCTCCCAATCTGTAGGATCTCTTTGAATCTTTTGGCGAAGTCCTTGGAATCACATAAAAATTTAATTTTTAGGAGGACCCATTCATCTAGTTTAGGATCTCTGGTGGCATAGTGCCAAAGACATTTAACTGCTAAGCAGAAGGCCGATAGTTCAAACCCACCATCCATTGCTCAGAAGGAGAATAGGACAATCTGCTTCTGTAGTGATACCACCTCAGAAATCTAAGGAGGAGTCGCTATGAGTCAGATCTGACTCACCAGCAGTGTGTTTGCTGTTTTGTGGTGTTCATCTAGTTTATCTTCTGCTGTTTGTGCATTTTGGGTTATGCTCAATTGTCTATTTATGCCATAAATTAGGGTGCCAAAATTTGCCCCAACTTTTTCCTTGAAGAACTTTATAGTTTTAGCTTTCACATTTAAGCCTTTAATGCATCTGGAGTTAGTTTTTGTGTATGCTGTGAGGTATAGATGTTCTTTCCTCTTTCTGCAAATGGATATCTAATTTTGCCAGCGCCATTTGTTAAACAGACAATCTCTTCCCCATTTAGTGGATTTTGGCCCTTTGTCAAAAATCAGCTGACCATAGGTCAATGGATCTATTTCTGGGTTCTCAATTCTATTCCATTGGTCTATGTGTCTGTCATTTTACCAATACCACAGTTTTGACTATGGTGGCTGTATACTAGGTTTTAAGATCTGGGAGTGTGAGACTTCCTACTTTGTTTTTCTTCTTCAATAATGCTTTGTTTATCCGAGGTCTCTTTCCTTTCCATATAAAGTTAGTGATTGTTTTTTTCATATCTTTAAAGAATATTGATGGGATCTGGTTTGGGATTGAATTGAATGTATAGATTACTTTGGGTAGTATTGACATTTTCACAATGTTCAATCTTCCTATCCACAAGCATGGGATGTTCTTCCATTTATGTAGATCTTTTATAGTTGAAGTATTATAGTTTTCTTTGTACAAGTCTTTTGTGTCCCTGGTAAGATTTATTCCCAAGTACTTTTTTTTTTTTTTTTGGTAGCTACTGTAAATGGTATTGATTTCCTTATTTCTTTTTCAGCAATCTCTTTGCTGGTGTGGAGGAATCCAACTGATTTTTGGATGTTAATCTTGTATCCTGCCATGATGCTAAATCTCTCAATTAGTTTCATTAGATTTTTTACATAGATTTTTGAGTCTTGTGGTGTAGGATCATATCATCAGCAAACAGGAATAGGTTGACTTCTTCCTTACCAATTTGGATACCTTTGATTTTCCTTTCTTGCCTTATTGCCCTGGCTAGGCCATCCAATAAAATGTTGAATGGAAGTGGTGATAGAGATCCCTTATGGTTTCAGAACCTTGTCTGGTTCCTGTACACAAGGGGAATAGTTCCAGTCTCTCTCCATTGAGAATAATGTTGGCTGTTGGTTTTGCATATATGTCCTTTATTATGTTGAGGAATGTCCCTTCTATTCCTATTTTGCTGAGAGTTTTGATCAGGAATGGGTGTTGCATTTTATCAAATGTTTTTTCTGCATCAATTGATATGATCATGTCATTCTTTTCCTTTTTTTTACTTACATGATGGATAACATTGTTTTTCTAATGTCGAACCATCCTTGCATACCTGGTATGAACCCCAGTCGGTCATAATGAATATTTTTTGGATATTTTGTTGGAATCTCTTGGCTAGGATTTTGTTGAAGATTTTTGCATCTATGTTCTTGAGGGATATTGGTCCATAGTTTTCCTTTTTAGTGATATCTTTGTCTGGTTTTGACATCAAGGTTAAGCTTGCTTCAAAAAATGAATTTAGGAGGATTCCATACTTTTGTACGTTTGGGAATAGCTTGAGTAGAATTAGTGTCAGTTCTTCTCTGAATGTTTGATAGAATTCTCCAGAGAAATTGTCTGGGCCAGGACTTTTTTGGTTGGTAATTTTTTTTATGACCTGTTCAATTTCTTCTTCTGTTATGGGGTCTGTTCTTCTTTTCTGCCTCAGTCCATGTTAGTTTATGTAAGTAGCATGTTTCTAGAAATCTATCCATTTCTTCCAGATTTTCAAATTTGTTGGAGTACAGTTCTTCATAGTATCCTGATATTATCCTTTTTATTTCAGTTGGCTCTGTTGTG
>NW_006922194.1:1526485-1533237 GCF_000298275.1 Orycteropus afer afer
TGCTATAAATTGGCCTCTGATCACTGCTTTTGCTGTGTCCCAAAAATTTTGATATATTGTGTTTTTATTCTCATTTGATTCAAGGAAATTTTTAACTTCATTTTTTATTTATTCTATTACCCAGTCATTCTTAAGGAGGGTGTTGTTCAGTTTCCATGTGTTTTCTCTTTTTCCACTGATGTTCCTATTGTTGATTTCTAATTTGATAGCATTGTGATCTGAGAAGATGCTTTGCAGTATTTCAATGTTTTTAAATTTATTAAGGCTTGCTTTATGGCCTAACATATGGCCTATCATAGAAAAAGTTCCATGTGCACTGGGAAAGAATGTATTTGTGCTGTTGTTGGGTGAAGGGCTGTATAATTGTCTATAAGGTCAATTGGTGGATTGTATTGTTTAGCTCTTCTGCATCTTTGTTGAGTTTCTTTCCAGTTGTTCTATCTTTCATTGAAAGTGGTGTATTAAATTCTGCTGCTATGACTGTGAAGTCATCTATGTGCCTTTTCAATTCTGTTAAAGTCTGATTTATGTATTTTGGGAATCTTTCATTGAGTCCATAGATATTTATTATAGTTACAACTTCTTGTTCAATTGATCCTTTAATCATTGTATTATGTCATTCCTTATCTCATGTGGTGGTTTTTGTCTTAAAGTCAACTTTATCAGAAATTAATATTGCCACTCCTGCTTTTGTTTGGTTGCCATTTGCTTGATGTATCGTTTTCCAATCTTTGATTTTTAGTCTATTTTTATCTTTGTCTCTAAGGTGTGTCTCTTGTAGACAGTATATTGATGGGTTATGTTTCCTTATCCAGTCTGCAACTCTCCATTTCCTGGGTGGTGCATTTAATCCATTTACATTCAGTGTATTTATTGACAAGTATAAATTGGTTACTGAAATTTTGTTATGTGTTTTTTCATGGTGTTCCTGGTTTCTCTGTTTCATAAAATTTTCTGTGATGAGCTCATTTTGTTTATGAATCATGTTATCATTTCCTTTATTGCTATTGTTTTAGTATTTGCTAAATATTGGTGTGTGTCCTCTTTTTTATTGTGATGTGAAGGTTTATAATTTTTCTTTGAGGTTACGCTATAATTTATAATTTTCTATCCAAGTTTAGAACAGTCCCTTCTACCTTGCCACTCTCTTGACTTTCTCACCATTTAGAAGTTCTGTAACTACACTATTTATTCCCTCTTTTTGATTTATAGTTGTCCTCACTTGCCAATTGATGTCTCTGGTTCCCTGTTTACAATCTTGTAAGCTTATTTTATTTTGGATATTTGCATAGCTATGTTGGTTTCTGGGTTATGTCATTTTATGTATCAGTTGTTCTTTGCTATTTTTGGTTCTCTATTCAAAGGACTCACTTTAGTATCTCTTGTAAGGTTGGTGTTCTGGTTACCTAGTGCCACTCTGCCAGTATTATACCACAAATGGCATGGCCTTAACAAACAGGAGTTTATTCTCTTACAGTTTACAGGCTTTAAGTCCAAGTTCAAAATGCCAGGGTCTAGGGGTTTGGTAAAAGCCCCTCAGCCTTGGGCTTCAGTTCTACTTCCAGCTCCCAGCCCACTGAAGCTAGGGGCTTTCCTTCACTCAGACAGCTGCTAGCTACTGAGGCTGCCAAGCCCAACGTTGACAAGTAAAAAGGCACAGTCCCGATGTTACCAAATCACACAGCAGGCCATTAATTCAAGTCCATTGTAAGTCCCCAGGTTGTAGAGCATGGCAGACTGCTGAACAATGACACAGGCACATGCAGGGTCCAAGCATGCCATAAACTAGAGACCATTCCCCAAGGTTTCTGCTTATATACAGGAAGCAGACCACATTCCCTAAGGCAGCTACTCAGCTGCTCACTGTAGATTCTACCATGGAGTTGATTACCATTCTCATCACGGGGAATAATACATCCAGCTGCCCAGCTACTCGACCAGGCCCAGCCAAGTTGACATGCCAACTGAACTACCACAGTTGATCTAGCTTTAACATATTCCATTAATTTCTGCTTATTTGGAAATCTCCTAATTTTACCATAATATTTGAGGGACAATTTTGCTGAGTAGATAATTCTTGGTTGGACATTTTTCTCTTTCAGAGTTTTACACATACCATCCCATTGTCTTCTCACTTGCATGGTTTCTGCTGAGTAATCAGAGCTTATTCTTATTGGTTGTCCTTTGTAGGTAACTTTTCAGTTTTCCCATGATGCTTTCAGGATTCTTTCTTTGTCTTTGGTTTTGATTTTGAATTTGATGATGATACGTCTTGGCTATTTTCTTTTGTGGTCTATGCTATTTGGGGTTTGTTGGACATCCTGAATGGAAATATTCTCTTCCTTCATCACATCAGGGAAGTTCTCTTCCAACAAATCTTGGACAATTTTCTCAGTGGCTTTCTTTTTCTCTTTCTGTTCTGGAATTCCAATTGTTGTTGTTGTTATGTGCCATCGAATCGGACCCAACTCATAGTGACCCCTCCTTGGGTTTCTGAGGCAGTATCACTATGGAAGTAGATTGCCCCATCTTCCTTTTGAGGAGTGGCTGGTGGGTTTGAACCACCAGCCTTCTCGTTAGCAGTCATGTGCCTTAGGCATTATGCTACCAGAGCTCCTGGCATTCCAATTACACATAGGTTATTCCTTTTGATGGTATTCCACATGGACCTTAGGCTTTCTTCATTTTGCTTTGATGTTTTTTTCTGATTGATCCTTTTCCAAAGAGGTATTCAGGTATTTGTCTTCAATCTCATTAATTCTGTCTTCCATTGATTCAGTTCTACTCCTTTGCCCTTTCGATATGTTATTTGTTTCTGAAAATTTAGTATTAATCTTCTGGATTTCTATCTCAAGCTTTTGTATTATTTCTAATTTTTCATTTATTTTTGTCATTTATTTCTTGTATTTTCTTCTGAAATCGTTCTAGGGTTTTGTCTGTGTTTTCTTTAATTTTGTCAGTGTTCTCCTTGATCTATCTCTCAATCATTTGTGGGTACCTAAATATAATTCTTTTGAATTCCTTATCAGGGAGTTCCAATGCTGCTGCTTCTTCAAGGATGTGTCCTTGGTCTGTATCTGACTCATTTATTTCTAAGCTTTATCTTGCTCCTTTGGGTGGACAGTGATCATCTGTTTTCTCTGAGACATTGTGATATTGTTGTATTTAGATCTCTGCTAACTGTTGGTGAGGAGCAGTTAAGGGTGAATCAGGCTTTTCTCGGTGGTCATTTATCATTGGCCAGTTGTTGGATAAAGGTTGTGGCTCTCACTCAGTAAGTGGAGCTGTAGGAGGTGTAAGTGTAGTTGCATCATATGGGCACAATTTCTTTCTCCCACTCAGTTAGACAAAAGTAATGATTAAAAAAAAAAAAAAAAAACATAAAAAATAAATAAATAAAAGCAAGCAGACAAATAACACACTACATCAGCACACAGGAAGAATCACCAAACAAAACAAAACAAAACAATAAAACCACCAATATCTGGAGAGAGGGCAATAAGATAAAAGAGGTAGAGTACGAGAATAATGAGGGGAAAAATACAAAAAGAAAAACAAGAATGGGGTTAACTATGAGAAAGAATAAAATAGAAAGCAGGAACAGGGAATAAAGGAAAAGCTGAAAACTAGAACCTGGGATGGGAAGAAGAAAGAAGAATAATAAAAAGGATGAAAGAAAATAATAATAATAATAATTTTAAAACAGACAAAAACAAACAAACTAAAAAGAGAAAGGAATAAAACTCTGGGCAGGGCAGCGCAAGGTACCCAGGCTTCATCAGAGCATGCAAATTATGATAGAATACCTGCCAGCCTAGAAAGTGGGTGGCAGTGAGGGATGGTTGCACTTCCATTCACCAAGAGGATGTGGGGTATAAGAGTATTAAGGGAAATATGACAGCTTTCCTGTCATTTGTGTCCAGAATGTCCTTGCAGTCCGTGGCAAGTGGAGCCTATTCTTAGGTCCCCAGAATCTGAGAGAACACTGTCACTTTAAATATCCAAAATGGTTGAACAGCTTGTAAACATTCTAAATGGCTGCACCCTCCAGACAGTCAGAAGTCCACAGCTCAGCCCATCTCCCTCTTTGCTGCTTCTGCTTTTATTCACGAGCTACCAGTACAGTTCTTCATGCAGCCCCTGGCTAGCAGGGCCAATTTTTAGGTTAGTTCTTAGGTCCTAGCACCACTTGGCAATATCCAAGCTGTCCATGCAGTCAGGATTGATTATAGTCCACAGGTGCATATGTCTCCTTTTTTGGTGTTTTCATGCAGGTTTTTCTATTAGTTGGAGTTTAATCTACTTCTGTATCCTTCCTTTAAAAGTTCAGGGCTCCAGGATTATCTTCTGTATCTGTGTTAATTGGTTCCCCTTTTCTTTGTTCAAGAGGCTCTGTGTAGTTTGTTTGCCATTGTAGTTGTTCCACCATTGTGGTAGTTAAATTTGTATGTCAACTTGGCAGGGCCTGGTTGGGTGGCTGGGCAGCTGGTGGTAGTTAGTCCCCATGATGAAACTGGCAATCAACTCCATGGTGGAATCTATGACAAACAGCTGAGTAGCTGCCTTTGGGATGTGGTTTCTTTCTGTATATACGAAGAAGCCTTGAGCATAGTATCTAGCTTATGCCACGCCTGAACCCTGCATGTAGCCATGTCATTGTTCAGCAGTATGCCGTGCTCTGTTGACCTTGGGACTTTTAATGGACTTAAATTAACGGCTTGCCATGTGGCGTGGTGACATTGGGACTTTGCCTTTTTACTTGTCAACATTGGGTTTGTCAGTCTCAGCAGCCAGCAGCTTCTGAGTGAAGAAAGGCCTCTAGCTCCAATGGGCCAGGAACAGGAGGCAGAGCTGAACCCCAAGGTTGAGGGGCTTTCCCCCAGCCCCTAGAGCCTGGCACTTTGAACTCGGACTTAAAGCCTCAAAACTGTAAGAGAATAAACTCCTGTTTGTTAAGGCCATCCCATTTGTGGTATATTCTTGTCAGAGCAGCACTAGGTAAGCAAAACAGCCATCTTCCCAGAATTCCCCTGCCAGAAGACTTGTCGCTTTGTTTTGTTTTGTTTTTTAAAAAATTTTCCCCCTTTAAGGAGTTCCAGCAAGATGGTGGACTAGGCAGAAAGACTGCACAGACCCTCTTCAACAAAGAAAAGGGAAACCAATTAACACAGAGACAGAAGATAATCTTGGACCCCTGAGCCTTGAAGGGAAGGATATAGAAGTGGACTAAACCCCAACCAGAAGAAGAACTTGTGTGAAAATATGAAAAAAGGAGTCATATGGAGCTGCAGTCTGGCAGCAATCCTGAGCGATCCTGATGACACAGACAGCTTGGAGATTCCTGAGTGGTAGTAGGACCTAAGAATTAACCTAAAAATCACCCTGCTAGCCAGGGACTGCATGGAGGACTTTTCACACTGGCTAGGGAACAAACGGAGAAGGTGAAGAGAAAGGTGGGCTGAACTGTGGACTTTGCCGGTCCGGAGGGTGCCGCCATTTTGAAGGTTTGAAAAGCAGCTTGACTATTTTGGATATTTAAAGAGACAGCGCTCTTGCAGATTCCTGGGGCTTGAGAACACATTCTGCTTTCCAGCAACCCCAAGGACACACAGGACCTGCAAGACTGAAAAGGTACAACATACCTCTTATACCCCACACCCGCTTGGTGAATGGAGTGTCGCCATCCCCCACTCCCACCTACCTTCTGCGCCCACAGGAACTCCATCACAGTCTGTGTGCTCAGACAGAGCCTCGGTGCCCTGCCCTGTCCTCCACTAAATATTTTATTCTCTGTTTTTATTTTTATTTATTTTCTTTTTTGCTTTCTTCTTTTCTGGTGATTAGTTTGCTTGTATTTGCCTGTTTTAAAACAACTAATATTATTAATATTTCATTCTTTTTATTATTATTCTTAATCTTCCCCTACCAGGTCCTACTTTTCAGCATTTTTTCCTTTCCCTGTGCAAGGTTGAAATTTTTTTTTTTAATTAAAGTTTTTTTTTTTTTTTTTTTTTTTTTAATTTTCCAACTTCTTTCTCATGATTAACCCCATTCCTTGTTTTTCTTTTTGAATTTTTCCCATTTTTCTCTTCATTTATTATTCTCCTTCCCTACTTTTTTTTTCTTAGTGCCCTATCCTCAGATATTGCAGGTTTTCTTCTTTTTTCCTTTTTTTTGGTTACTGTTCCTGTCTGACTACATGGTGCATTTTTCATCCATGGGCTTTTAGTTTTTTGATGGTTATTCAATTGTAATTTATGTCTAACTGAGGGGAGACAACAACAGTCCCCATAAGACACAACTACACCTACACCTCCTGAAACTTCACTTACTGAGCAAGAGCCACAACTTCCTTCTCCACCAATGGGCCTACAATAAAAAACCAGGAAGAAGAGCCTGAATTACCATTGGCTGCTCTTCACAAACGATTAACAGAGATTGAAATACAACAATGCCATGATGCTTCAGAAAAAACAGACCATCAGAGTCCACACAAAGAAGAAGGATAAAATGGTAGAAACAAGGGAGCAGGATACAGACCCAGAACACATCCCTGAGGAAGAAGCACCATTGGAACTCTTTGATAAGGAATTCAAAAGAATTATCTTTAGGTATCTTCAAAGGACTGAGAGACAGACCAAAGAAAACACAGAAAAAAACCTTAGAAGAATTTTGGGAGAAATACAAGAACAAAATGACAAATTAAATGAAAAATTAGAAATGATTCTAAATCTACAGATAGAAATCCAGAA
>NW_006922195.1:0-522 GCF_000298275.1 Orycteropus afer afer
CAATTAATTAAAGATGTCTGAATCTGTGGGAAGTAACCAGAGAAAAGCTATGGAAAGGAAGAAAAGCTATTTCCACTCAAAATTCAAATACTGTTGCCATTCTGACCTTCATGAAACCCTAGGATCAAGAAGCAGTTAATTTTCTTATCAGGGCTTATACTGAGAGGTGGTCCCTAAAGGCTGTTCCAATTAGTGACTGTTGTGGGGGCTAGGAAGATTGTAGAAGAATGATGTCAGAAATGGTCAGTCATGGAGCATGGTAACAAGTGCAGCAGGTACCCTCTTTGCCATGACCACTTAAGGACCAGCAGACATTGAAAACCTACAATGCAAAGACCTAAAAATTTCAGTAACTCATTATGAGCTGGTACCCTGTCGTGACTGTGTTCACCACCCTCTTGGTGGGTAGAGACACTGAGTCACATCATATACCAAAAAAAAAAAAAAAAAAAGGAAAGGTCTTTGAGAGACCAATGGCAAGTTCACAGTTGTCACTTTCTTGTTAATATGGCTTTCTGTTGA
>NW_006922195.1:1105-2357 GCF_000298275.1 Orycteropus afer afer
TTGGTGAAGACAGAGTCAATAGCATTTAGGCATACAGGCATTGGCATCCATGTGGGGTCTTCTCTGAAGACAGGTGCTCTGGCCTTGCCCATTAATGAGTCTTTGCCTTGTTCCTTTATTTTGGTTATGGATTACTTTTTGACTGATCTAATCATTAAGTTATAACCACATAATAGTATGTGAACACCTTGACATTCCAATTGCCCCAGAATGTCAGATAGTTCTATGTCATGTAGCATCTTTCCCATCATGTACTTGTTTGCTTCTGTCTCTTTTCTTTCCTTTCACATGTGGTGTGTGTGTACATATAAATATGATACTGTGTTTGTTACTCTGACATGTTACCCATTTCACTGGCTGGGTCTGGTACATTATCTGTTATGTACTATAGTTATGGGTTCTCATAGAGGTTGTTTCCCAATGAAATCCCTAGGAATGGCAGTAGATACGCAACCATTTTATGTAGATACATAGTTAACTTGTCATTTTATAGTTAGAAATGGTATGTTAGGATGCTGAATATGACATTACCTTGCAGACTATAAAAGGTTGAAGACTTAAAACTAACCTTTAGCCAACAGTTAGGGGCTATACGCCAGTGAAAACAGAATTTATTTTCTGATAGAGGTGTGGATGACTGAGGTTTTCTTCCAAGATCAAGGACCATGGCATGTGATGACTGAAACTGAGCTCCTCTTGGTGGGCTCTATTTCTCTTTGCAGTGCTCACTGTGGCAAGCTGAATAATGAGCTAACTTATAAATGAAAGGACTCTAATTTGTATTCATACCTATGAGGTATATAGTTTACACTTTTAACCATCCTTATTTAAACCAGACCCAATGATGCAATGTCAGTGCTATTGCGTAAACTTCTCCTTTTCCTCTTGTGCATTATAAAGGCTTGGTCTGGGCTAGACCCAGGTCCTGATATAGAAGACGCCACTTCAGAGTTAGGACTTTTCCTCCTGTGTTCGATAGTAAAGTCATTCCCTCAACAATGCTCAACTATATCTGTTATTTTTGGTTTAATACACACTGATTCATACTAATAAATATTTTCAATTTTTTTTTAGAAGAAAGTAGATTGTCAGGTCTTTTTTCTGAGGTGCATCTGCTGTTGTTGTTGTTGTTAGGTGCCGTCAAGTGGGTTCTGACTCGTAGTGACCCTATGTACAACAGAAAGAAACACTGCCTCGTCTGCGCCAGCCTCACAATCCTTGCTAAACCTAAGCTCATTGTTGCAGCTACCGT
>NW_006922195.1:5177-8442 GCF_000298275.1 Orycteropus afer afer
AAAGTTTACAGAGAAAGTTCATGTTCCATGCAACAGTTCATACACATTTTGCTTCATGACATTGACTGCAATTCCGCACAATGTAACAGCTCTCTTCCCACTTACTCCCATTCATTTCCTCTTCCCTATGTCCTTCTCTCCATTGTCTGAATTCTTGACTGTTGCTTCCATGGGTGTAGATTATAGATGCAAGTAACATAAAGTCTTTGACAACTTCTATCTTTTCTTCATTTATCATGATGCTCCTTATTCATCCAGTTGTGAGGACTTTCATTGTCTTTATGTTGAGGTATAATCCATATTGCAGCTGTAGTCTTTAATCTTCAACAGTAAGTAGTTCAAACCATCTTCACTTTCAGCAACCACTAAAGCCAAAGATGTAGATATTGAAGAATTTTACGAACTTCTGCAGTTTGAAATTGACCAAGCATGCAATCAAGATGTATTGATAATTACTGGGGTGGTTGCAATGCAAAAGGTGGAAATCAAGAAGCATCGGTAAATTAAAAATATGGCCTTGGTAACAGAAATGATGCTGGAGACAGCATGATAGAATTTTGCAAGATCAATGACTTAGTCATTGCAAATTCTTTTCTTCAACAACATAAATTGCAACTATACATGTGGACCTTACCAGATGGAATAGACAGAAATCAGATCAACTACATCTGTGGAAAGAAGCAATGGAGAAACTCAATATTATCAGTCACAAGAAGGACAGAATCTAACTGTGGAACAGACTAACAACTGTGAACATGCAAGTTCAAGTTGAAGCTGAAGAAAATTAAAACAAGTCCACAAGAGACAAAATACAACCTTAATTATATTCTACCTGAATTTAGAAACCATCTGAAAAATAGGTTAGACACATTGAAGACCAATGTCCGAAGACCAGATGAGTTGTGAGATGATGTCAAGAACATCATACATGAAGAAAGCAAAAAGTCATTAAAAAGACAGGAAATGAAGAAAGGACCAAAATGGATATAAGAATAGACTCTGAAACTTGCTCTTGAATGGAGAGTAGCTAAAACAAATGGAAGAAATGGTGAGTTAAAGAGGTAAACAGAAGATTTCAAAGGGTGGCACAAGAAGAGAAACTAAATCTATCCTGTGACCAGAAGAAATAAACAAGACAGTGCAGCTACCATTACCTACAGTTCTGATCTGGGCCAATTATTGTGATCCACAGAGTATTCATTGGATGATTGTGATACCCACAGCCTGTTCACTGGATCATTGTCGTTAATGTAATCTGTGAAGACCTTGAGTTAGAAAAACAAAAGGGATGAATGAACTCAGCATTTCTCAAACTGAAAGAACTAAAGAAAATAATCCAGCCCCAAGTTGAAATATTGAAGAATTCTAAGGGCAAAATATTAAAAGCTGAAAGAAGCATCAAAAGAAGATGGAAGGAATACACAGAGTCACTGTACCAAAAAGAATTGGTCAACATTCAATCATTTCAGGAGGTACGATATGATCAAGAACGAATGGTATCGAAGGAAGAAGTCTAAGCTAAACTGAAAGAATTGGTGAAAAACAAGGCTGCAGCAATTGACAGAATACCCACTGAGGTGTTTCAGAACAAAGGGATACTGCATGGTTTAAAATCAGGAAAAGTGTGAGTTAGGGTCGTATTCTTTCACCATACTTGTTAAATCTGTATGGTGAGCAAATAAGCAGAGAAGCTGGACTATATGAAGAAGCATGTGCCATCAGGATTGGAGGAAGACTCATTAACAACTTGTGATATGCAGATGATACAACCTTGTTTGCTGAAAGTGAAAATGACTTGAAGCACTTATTGATGAAGATCAAAGACTACAGCCTTCAGTATGGATTACACCTCACATAAAGAAAACAAAAATCTTTACAACTGGATCAATAACCAACATCACAATAAATAAAGATCAAACTTGTCAGGGTTTTCATGATACTTGGATGCACAATCAACACCCATGGAAGCAGCCGTCAAGAAATAAGATGTTGTCATATTCCATTGGGAAATTCTGTTTCAAAAACAAACAAACAAACAAACCCACTTTCATCAAGTCAATTTGACTCATAGCAACCCCTCCTTGGGTTTCCAAGGTGGTATCTCTACAGAGGTAGATTGCCTAATCTTCCTTCCAAGGAGTGGCTGGTGGGTTTGAACCACCAAACTTCTGGTTAACAGTCAAATGACACTACAAAAGACCTCTTTAGAGTGTTAAAGTGCAAACACTTTAACTGCAATGATGGGCTCAAGCATAGCAAATACTGTAAGGGTGGCACAGGACAGGGCATTTTTTCATTCTATTGTACATAGGGTCATTGTGAGTTCTAGCTAACTCTAGGGCACCCAACAAAAACAACTTAAAGAGCAAATTTGTGAGCACTCAAATTTGTTGACTCTGAATGAATGAGTTGTCAATGAGTAGGATCTTTTTAAAATTTTTTTATTGTGATTTGGGTGAAAGTTTAAAGAGCAAATTCATTTTCCATACAGCAGCTCACATACACTTTGTCTCAAGACATTGACTACAATTTCCCACAATGCAACAGCTCCCCTCCCACTTCCTCCCCATAGTTACCTCTTCCCTGTGTCCTTCCCTCTCATGCACTCCTGCCCCCCAAGCTGTCTCCCTGTGCATACACAACCCTTCTATTCTCCCATGATGGTTCATTTTTGTTGTCTGTACCTCCCATATGCCTCTCTATATCTTCCTTTTACTCAATGCCACAGTATTGATCACTCATATTTGGCATATTTCCCTTCTCTTTACCCAAATCAATACTTGTCTCTACCTATCTAGCAGTGTTGTCTTCCCCCCCCCCCCCCCTTCCCACCCCTGGTAATCAACAAAGAAAATTTCCTTCCATATATAAAAAACTTTCCTGGAGTTTTTACAATAACAGATTAATATGATATTTGTCCTGTGATTGACTTATTTTCATGAGCATAACGTCCCCCAAGTTCATCCACGTTGTGTGGTGTTTTGTTTTGCTGATTCTACCTTATTCTTTAGGGTTGCATAGTATTGCATTGTGTGTATGTACCATAGTTTGATGATCCATTCTTCTGTCGATGGGCACCTATGTTGTTTCCATCTTTTTGCTATTGTAAATAGTGCTGCAATGAACATGGATGGGAATATATCTGTTCTTGTCCTGGCTCTCACTTCTTTAGGATATAAACCTAGCAATGGAATGGCTGGGTCAAATGGTATTTCTAATTCCAAATTTTTAAGGATTCACCATCCTGCTTTCCACAGTGGTTGTA
>NW_006922195.1:8772-11796 GCF_000298275.1 Orycteropus afer afer
TTTCCCAATCTGTAGGTTCTCTTTTGACTCTTTTGGAGAAGTCTTTGGAAGCACATAAAAATTTAATTTTTAGAAGGTCCTATTCATCTAGTTTATCTGCTGCTGTTTGTGCATTTTAGATTATGGCTGATAGTCTATTTATGCCATATATTAGGGCCCGTAAATTTGTCCCTATTTTTTCCTTGAGGAACTGTATAGGTTTAGGTTTCACATTGGAGTCTTTGATCCATCTGGAGTTAGTTTTTGTATGTGGTGTGAGGGATACATCTTGTTTCATTGTTCTGCAAGCTGATATCCAGTTTTGCGAGCACCATTTGTTAAACATACTATCTCTTCCCCATTTCATGGATTTCAGCTCTTTGTCAAAGATCAGCTGATCATAGGTCGATGAATCTATTTTTGGTTTTCAATTCTATTCCATTGGTCTATGTGTCTGTCATTGTATCAATATTAGGTGGTTTTGACTATTGTGGTTGTATAGTAGGTTTTGAGATCCGGGAGCCTGAGACCTTCTACTTTGTTCTTTTTCTTCAATAGTTCTTCGCTTATCTGAGGTCTCTTTCCTTGGCATATAAAGTTAGTGATTGGTTATGCCTGCTTCATAAAATGAATTTGGGAGAATTCCATCCTTTTCTATGTTCTGGAATAGTTTGAGTAGGATTGGTATTAGTTTTTCCATGAATGTTTGTTAGAATTTTCCAGTGAAACCATCTGAGCCAGGGCTTTTTTTCATTAGTAATTTTTTTTTATGGCCTGTTCAATTTCTTTTTTTTTTTGTTATGGATCTGTTCAACTTTTCCATCTCAGTCTGTGTTAGTTTAGGTAAGTAGCATGTTTCTAGAAATCTGTCCATTTCTTCTAGATTTTCAAATTTGTTGGAGTACAGTTTTTCATAGCATCCTGATATTATCTTTTCTATGTCAATAGGTTCTTTTGTGATGTCATCCATTTTGTTTCTTATTTGTGTTATTTGTATTCTCTCCCTCTTCTCCTTTGTCAGTGGTTTGTCAATTTTATTAAAATTTTCAAAAAATCAACTTCTAGTTTTGTTGGTTTTTTCTATTGTCTTTCTCTTTTCTGTTTCATTGATTTCTGTTTGAATCTTTATTATTTCCTTTGTCTGGTGACTGTAGGCTTTCCTGCTGTTCTTTTCCTAATTGTTGGAGATGTTGGTTTAAAGTATTGATTTTGGCTTTTTCTTCTTTTTTGATGTATGTATCACTTGCTATAAATTGGCCTCTGATCACTGCTTTTGCTGTGTTCCAAAGATTTTGGTATGTTGTGTTTTCATTCTTGTTTGATTCAAGGGATTTTTTAACTTTATTTTTTATTTCTTTTGTTACCCAGTTGTTCTTAAGGAGGGTGTTTTTCAATTTCCATGTGTTTACTCTTTTTCTGTTGATCTTCCTATTGTTGATATCTAATTTTATAGCATTGTGGTCTGAGAAGATGCTTAGCAGTATTCCAGTGTTTTTGAATTTATTAAGGCTTGCTTTGTGGCCTAACATGAGGTCTATCATGGAGAATGTTCCATGTGCACTGGAAAAGAATATATATTGTGCTGTTGTTGGGTGAAGTGCTCTGTAGATGTGTACAAGGTCAAGTTGGTGGATTATATTGTTTAGTTTCCTTCTAGTTGTTCTATCTTTGAAAGTGGTGTATTAAATTCTCCTACTATGACTATGGAGTTGTCTATTTTCTTTTCAATTCTGTTAAAGTCTGATTTATATATTTTGGGGTCTTTCATTGGGTCCATAGATATTTATTGTGGATATATCTTCCTGTTCAATTGATCCTTTAATCATTATATAATATCCTTCCTTGTCTCTTATGGTGGTTTCTGTCTTAAAGTCAATTTTATCAGAAATTAATATTACCATAATGAGTGGGATCTTGAGAGAGATCATGGCTGGAGGTACAGATTGTCACCACTTGGGTAGGAGCCAAAACTGTGTACTGAGCATCATATTACTCACTTGGGACATTATTCAGAATCATCTGGGAGACTTTTTAAACTGCCCTGCTCCCCAAAAAGTGATATTCAGATACATTTTGTACAGGGAAGTGTGTTCCTATTTATGTCTAAGCAGCGCCTTGTCATAGCCCTACCCACCCACTCTATTACTTCTCCAAAGCCCCACCTCCAGAGTGAGTAGAGAGAAGGGAGAAAGAATTGCTACTGGGAGCTTGTCTGCTGCATGTGAGCCTGTGGAGGGAGGTTGAGCACTATCTGAACAAGTTCATAAATCCAGAGGCAGAAGCAATTAAAACAGCTTGAGAATGAGCAAGATTAATCACCAAAGTCACCAATCTGCCTGCTGGTGGATTACAAAGTACCAAAACCAAACCAAGCTCATTGTCATTTAGTTGTTACCAACTCAAAGCCACCCCTGTTGGTTTTCTGAGGCTGTAAATCTTTATAGAAGTAGATTGTCCCATCTGCCTTCTGTGGAGTGGCTGATGGGTTTGAGCCACTGAACTTCTGGTTAGCAGTAAGTGTCTTTTTCACTATGCCACATGAGCTCCTTGAATTATAAAGTAAGGACATTTCAATTCAATACTGAAAAAACAAAACCCACTGCCATTCAGTCAATTCTGACTCATAGTGACCCTCACTGTGTTTCTGGGGTGGTAAATTTACAGAAATAGATTGCTCCATCTTCCTTCCAGAGAGCTCTGATGGACATGAACTGCTAACCTTCTGGTTAGCATTCAGATGCCTTAGCCACCGAGCCACCAGATGCAGAAATTTAATCACTGATTAAAGAGCAGTCTTTCAGTGAAACTGTAAAGGAGGTGGGGACAGGGACAATGAGTTAAATCTTCCTACCATTAACACAAAAGATGCAATCAGAAAGGTAAACATGGGTATATGGATGGATAGATATGTAGATGGGCTAAACGATTAGCTATGTCTATGAAAGAGGGAGTGTATCCAGGATCATATATAGGGTTGGCAGACAATGGTCCTATAAGTTTATGTGAATGATCAGAATCCCCAGGGGTATAGTACAGCTGACAAGG
>NW_006922195.1:14971-17225 GCF_000298275.1 Orycteropus afer afer
GGCACATAACAACAACAACTTCTCTTACTCATTTTTTGAAGTAAATCCTAGACATTAGAGGATTTAAATTCTAAATATTGCAGTCTACATCACAAATATAGTTTCATCATTAACATAACCATACTATATTATGAGGCTTAAAATAATCTCTTTATCATCAGACATTCACTGTTCCAATGAAGTTATAATTCTTTTTTTTTTTTTAGATTTTTATATTTGAACCTGAAAACTAAAAAGCAGAAAGAACTTAGTCATTGTTATATATGATTTTCATCTCTTTAATATATACTTTTTTTTCTCTTGTATTGTTTTTTGTTGTTTGTTTAAGAAACCTTGTCACTTATCACATATACTTGATCACAGTCTGCATTTTGGTAAGCGTATCCTTACATTGTCTTTAAGGAGCCCTGGTGGCATTGTGCCTAAAGCATTTGACTGCTAACCAGAAGGCTGGCAGTTCAAACCCACTAAACAATCCTTGGAAGGAAGGTTGGGCAATCTACTTCCATAGAGATACTGCCTCGGAAAGCCAAGGAGGGGCAGCTATGGGTTGGATCTGTCTTGATGGCAGTGAGTTTGGTTAAGAGATGTTGTCTTTAATTTTTATCACATCCTTGAATTTTGGCTCCTTTGTAATGAAAAAAGGTAAAAAGGCAAGCTTTAACTGAAGGGCATTAAATATGGTGGAAAAGTGTCAAATAGAGCTGTGATTAATTAAATGAGGAATATCTCAGTTCTGGTAGCTACATCTAAAGTTGAAAGTAAGGAAGCAGAAATAGGCTTGAGCAAATAAAGCTTTCTACAGACGCTGGGAACGCGCACAAGAAAGACAGGTCACAGAGAGGTCATCAGTTTCTCTTTTTTTCTAGCTCCTAGGACATTCTCAAGAATTTCCTCAGACTGAAAACCTCACTGCACAATGGCCTTTGTTGCCTCCCTGGCTGACCTCCAAGTACAGGCTGGCTGCCTTATCTGTCTGGATTACCTGAGAGATCCAATGACCATTGGCTGTGGCCACAACTTCTGTCATGCCTGCATCCAATAGTGCTGGGAAGGTCTACAGGACATCTTTCCATGTCACATCTGCCTGCACCACTGCCTTGACTGGAACTTCAGGAGGAACACCCAACTGTGTCACATGACTGATAATGTGAAGCAACTTCCAATAATGAGGAGCAAGAGGAAACTCAAGGAAGAGAAACTTCTATGTGGGAAGCACCACTAGGTGCTGGCCCTGTTCTGTGAGAATTCCTGGAGCTGCTGTGTCTACAATGCAGGATCTCCCCGAATCACTTGGGTCACACCTAATGCTCATTAAACAAACTGCAACTAGTCACAGAAGGAAGCTCAAAAGCTACATTGAGAGAGGTTCCAGTAAGATGGCAGAATAGGCAGAAAGACTGCACAGAACCTCTTCAACAAAGAAAAGGGGAACCAATTAACACAGACATAGAAGATAATCTTTGAAGACCCCTGAGCTTTGAAGGGAAGGATATAGAAGTGGACTAAACTCCAATTAGCAGAAGAATTTGCATGAAAATACCAAAAAAGGAGACATAAAGAGCTGTGGTCTGGCAGTGATGGCTCAGACAGCTCGGATATTTCTGTTTGGTGGTAGGACCTAAGAATTAACCCAAAAATCAGCCCTGCTAGCCAGGGACTGCATGGAAGACTGCTCTGGTAGCTGGGGAATAAAAAGGGAAGCAGCAAAGAGGATGGCCTGTTGAGCTGTGGACTTTTGCCTGTCTGGAGGGCACAGCCATTTTGAATGTATACAAGCAGCTTGACCATTTTGGATATTTAAAGTGACAGCATTCTCCCAGGATCCAGGGACTTAAGAAGGCTCCACTTGCTGGGAACCACAAACACATCCTAGATGCACGAACTAATAGAAAGGTGAGACATTCCTCTTGTTACTCTTAAAACCCACACCCTCTTGGTGAACTGATGTGCAGCCATCTCTCACTCCCACCCACCTTCTAGGCTGGCAGGAATTCGATCCCAGTCTATGTGCTCCCATGGAGCCTGGGTGCCCTGCCCCGCTGTGATAGTTGAATATCTGTCAACTTGGCTGGACTTCACTTGTGAGTGTTGTTTCTCATGATGGATCACATGACTATGTCCTAAGCGGCCGGTCAGTCTAGGGGGAGTTTCCCCAGGGGTGTGGCCTACCTGTAATACTATCCGAGGAACAAACTGGAAAAAACAGCATTCCAGATATATGCTTCCTGGAGCAAGCAGCTCGCTGCGCGAC
>NW_006922195.1:17645-19051 GCF_000298275.1 Orycteropus afer afer
TTGTGAGCCATTTATCTAAGATAAATCTCTCTCTCTCTCTCTTTCTCTCTCTATAAATATATATATATATATACTTTGCTGGTTTTTATGTTTCTCTAGAGAACCCCATCCAACACACCCGCCTTACTTTTGTCCTTTTTATTATAATTCTTCTTAACTTCCCAGGTTCTAGTTTTCAGCTTTTTTTCTTTTCCTTGTTTCTGGTTTCAATTTTTTTTTTTCTTTCTTGTGGGTTACCCCATTCCTTATTTTTCTTTGTGTTTTTTCCCATTTTTTCTTCATTATTTTCCTTCTCTACTTTTTTCTCTTATTGCCCTCTTCCCAGATACTGTAGTGCTTTTTCTTTTGTTTTGTTTTGTTTTTTTTCCCTTTTGTCTTTTTTGGTTACTGTTCCTTTATGACTACACAGTGTGTTTTTCATCCATTTGCTTTTACTTTTTTTGATAAATTGTTATTTTTGAATAACGGAGTGGGAGACAGCAGAAGTCCCCACAACATAACTATACCCACAAATCCTGCAGCTTCACTTACTGTGTGAGGGTCATCACTTCCTTCTCCACCAATGGGCCTATGATAAACAACCACCAATAAGAGCTTGACTCACCCTTAGCTGCTCTTCACAAACAGATAACAGAGATCTAAATAGAACAATATCACAATGTCTCAGAGACAACAGACCATTACAGTTCACACAAAGAAGCAAGATAAAGTGGTAGAAACAAGGGAGCAGGATACAGACCCAGAACGCATCCCTGAGAAAAAACAGCATTGGAACTCTCTGATAAGGAATTCAAAAGAATTATATTTAGGTATTTTCAAAGGATGGAGAGACAGATCAAGGAAAACACAGACAAATCCCTAGAAGAATTCTGGAAGAAAATACAAGAACAAAATGACAAGATAAATGAAAAATTAGAAATGATTCAAAATCTACAGATAGAAATCCAGAAGATTAATACTAGATTGTCAGAAATAGATAACACATTGAAAGGGCAAAGGAGAAGAATTGATGCAATGGAAGACAGAATTAATGATATTGAAAACAAATACCTGAACACTTCTTTGGAAAGGGATCAATCAGAAAAAAGATCAAAACAAAATGAAAAAATCCTAAGGGTCATGTGGGATACCATCAAAAGTAATAATCTATGTGTCATTGGAATTCCAGAACAGGAAGAGAAAAATAAAACCACTGGGAAAAGTGTCCAAGATTTGTTGGAAGAGAACTTCCCTGATATGATGAAAGATGAGATTATATCCATTCAGGAAGTCCAATGAACCCCAAACAGGATAGACCCCAAAAGAAAATCACCAAGGCATATCATCATCAAACTCATCAAAACCAAAGACAAAGACAGAAGAATCCTGAAAGCAGCATGGGAAAAACAAAACGTTATTTACAAAGC
>NW_006922195.1:21851-61858 GCF_000298275.1 Orycteropus afer afer
TATAGTATACCATTTATAATAGCTACCAAAAATATAAAATATGTGGAAATAAATCTTACCAGGCACACAAAAGATCTGTACAAAGAAAACTATAAAAAAACTACTTCAAGAAACTATAAGAGATCTATATAAATGGAAGAACATACCATGCTCGTAGATGGGAAGAATGGACATTGTGAAAATGTCAATCTACCCAAAGCAATCTGTACATTCAATGCAATTGCAATCCAGATCTTATGAACATTCTTTAGGGTTGTGGAAAAACCAATCACTAACTTTATATGGAAAGGAAAGAGACCTCGGATAAGCAAAGCACTGTTGAAGAACAAAGTAGGACATCTCAAACTACCAGATCTCAAAACCTATTATATAGCCACAGTCGTCAAAACTGCCTGGCAATGATACAATGACAGACACATAGACCAATGGAATAGAATTGAGAACCCAGAAATAGATTCATCGACCTATGGTCAATTGATCTTTGACAAAGGGCCAAAATCCATTAAATGGGGAAGAGAATGTTTGTTTAATAAATGGTACTGGCAAAACTGGATATCCATTTGTAGAAAAATGAAACAAGACCTGTACCTCACATCATAGGCAAAAACTAACTCCAGATGGATCAAAAGCTTAAATGTGAAACCTAAAGCTATAGAGTTCCTCAAGGAAAAACAAGGGGCAAATTTAGGGGCCCTCATATATGACATGAATAGACTATCAAACATAACCCAAAATACACAAACAGCAGGAGATAAACTAGATGAATGGGACCTTCTAAAAATTAATTTTTTATGTGCTTCCAAAGACTTCTCCAAAAGAGTCAAAAGAGAGCCTGCAGATTGGGAAAGAATACTCGGCAATGACATATCTGACAAGGGGTTTATCTCTAGAATTTATAGAAAACTCTAACACCTTAATAACAAAAAGACAAATAATCCATTAAAAAATGGGCAGAAGACATGAATAGACACTTCACCAAGGAGGATATTCAAGCGGCCAACAAACATATGAAGAAATGCTCACGATCATTGCTATTAGAGAGATGCAAATTAAAACAGCAATGAGATAACATCTTGCCCCAGCACTAGCAGCAAAGTTCAACAAGACAGAAAATAACAAATGCTGGTGAGGATGTGGAGAGACTGGGACTCTCCTATACTGATGGTAGGACTATAAAATGGTACAACCACTGTGGAAAGCAATATGGTGATTCCTTCAAAAGTTGGAACTAGGAATACCATTTGACCCAGGATTTCATTACTAGTTATATATCCTAAAGAAGTGAGAGCCATAAGAAGAGTAGACATATGCACACCCATGTTCATCGCAGCACTATTTACAATAGCCAAAAATGGAAACAACCTAGATGTCCATCAACTGAGGAATGGATAACCAAACTATGGTACATACACACAATGGAATACTACACAACACTAACAAATAATGTAGAATCTGCAAAACACTGCATAACATGAATGAACTTGGAGGACATTATGCTGAGTGAAATAAGTCAATCACAGAAGAAAAAATATTGTATTAGTCTGTTATTGTAAAAATCAAGGAATGTTTTATATATGGAAGGAAATTTTCTTTGTTGGTTACCAGGAGTAGGAGGGGAGGGGAGGGAACACTGTTAGATAGGTAGAGATAAGTATTGATTTGGGTGAAGAAAAGGGCAATGCACCAAATGTGAGTGATCAGTATGGTGGCATTGAGGAAGAGGAAGACATAGAGAGGTACATGGGAGGTGCAGACAACAAAGATGAACCCTTTTGCACATACAGCACTGCATTGTCAGTGAAGACAAACATGGGTATCCATGTGGATAGATGGGTGGACAAGCTGAGCTATTAGATATGTCTATGCAGCAGAGAATGTACCCAAGACCATATACAGGGTTGGCAGACAATGGTTTTACAAGTGTATTTGTATGTTATGTAAGAATTTCCAGGGGTATAGTAGAGCTGACAAGGGACAAGGTTGTAGTCACTTCTTAGTCACAGTCAACTACCCAGAGGGACAGAGTAGTTGAACCTGTGGCCTTGGGACCATAGTCACAGGGGACATCAAGCTCAACTTGCATAACATACTACACAAAACATTGTTCCACCTCCTACTTTGGCAAGTGGAGACTTGGATCTTGGAAGCTTGCGAGCAGCCATCTAGATGTCATGATGGGTCTCTCCTCGTCCAGAGCAAAGATGAATGAAGAAACCAGATTCATGGAAACAATTAGTCCTTGCAACTGGTGGACCCATGCAATCCTCAGCCTATATGACTATGAAACCAGAAGAACTAGATGGTGCCTGGCTACCACTGTCAACCACTTGGCGGGGGATCTATGCAGGAGATCCTGGATAGAGAGGGAGAACAATGTGGAACAAAACTTAAAATCATTTGAAAAAAAAAGAGAAGGAGAGTAGGTTTGCTGGTCTGATAGAGCCTGGTGGAACCACTGAGACTTTGGTCTCTAGCTGCCTTTCAGGTCTGGAATTGAACCCACATCTCTGCCTTCCAGATGGATAAAAGATAGGCATGAGATTTGAACACGTCCCTGAGGTGGATACACTCCTTGGAGAGAATAATCACAGGAGAAAGAAGGGCTGTTTACACACAGGGTGGTAGTTCAGGGGGCAAGAGTGCATGGAGGGATGGACACAGGGAAGAAGTAACTATTGGGAGGAAGTGGGAGGGGAGGTATTGCATTGGGGTAAATTGTCAACGTCATGAGCCAATGTGTGTGTGAACTGCTGTATGGAAAGTGAATTTGCTCTGTAAACTTTCACCCAAATCACAATTTAAAAAAAAAAAAAAGGACATATGATGAACATTTTATTTATAGCATGAAGTATGTATCTGTGTGTGTGTTTGCATGCAGGCCTATATTCTTCTGTGTATATAGACTAGAAGCTAAAGTGTAGTGGTTAAGGCCTAGCTTTGGAACCAGGGTATCAGGAGCTCTGCTCGCTTCTATTTATGTGACTTTGGCAGGTTATCTCTTTGTGTTCTTTTTCTCATCTGATTTAAAAAAAAAAAAGAAAAAGAAAAAGAAAGGAAAGGGAGTCAGTAATATTACTACTTACCTCTGTTAAAGAGTTCTTGTGGTGCTGTGGTTAAAGTATTTGCTTGCTAAACAAAAGATCATTGGTTTGAAACCACCAGCCACTCCACAGAAGAAAGATGAGGCAGTCTGCTTCTGTAAAGATTTATAGCCTTGGAAACCATATGAGGCAGTTCTCCTCTGTCCTATAGGTTTACTATGGGTTGGAATTGACTTGGTGGCAGTGAGTTTTTGCCTGTATTAAATGGAATCAAAATGGAGTCATGTGGTTGACAAAACAGTTGGTAGTCTAGTGGACAATGTCCCTAAAACTTGTCTTTACTGAAGCTTAAGCCTTACTTTCCATCCTCATTGACCAGAGAAATCCTGATAGCACTTCAAAAGCAAATTGTATAACCCAATCAGAAATAAGCTTCTTTGCTTGTTTTCTCACTAGAAAGCCAGTCACTGCTGCTACTCCGTGAAATAACTCTAACTTTTGAATTGGTACTATGTGATTGGAGAATATTCTGCCCAAATAAACCTTATCTAATCAATTAATTTTATTATTGACTGTTTCTTTGACACCTCTTAGAGCTGTTGGGCATACCAATGAGTTTCCATGACTTCGTGTCTGGCATGGTGAATGTAATATAAAAATACGTATAAAATATACATTATATAAAAATGCATCCCAAATGTCTATTTCTGGTCTCATCTGAGAGCACAGGTAACATATTGAGGGAGGTGTAACTGTTCCATTTTGTTTTATATAGGTTTTAAAGCTTAAAAAAAATCCTTTTTTTGATCATTTAAAAATAATTTTTAGGGAGAAAAAGTCAAGCTCTTTTGATAAGATTATTTTTAGAATAACTTGAAGTACTCTGCTTTAATATAGTGATAAAAGAAAAAAGGAAGTTTTATTTTATACAGATACTGTTTTCTTTTTTAAAAAATGATTAAAGCAGACAGGATAATTTGCAAATTTCCTTGAAAGGAAGGGTGTATTAGAAGTGGTTGGTTTGTGGAAGGCTGCAATCTACAATGGGAGCCCTAACTCCATTTTGAGCCGTGACATAAGTTCAGATGCCATTTGAGTTTTCTTACCTTTAGTTCAACATTGTGGCTATGCACAGCTAAGTTCTAGGATAAGTCTAAGGGAGCTCTGGTGGTATACTGGTTAAGGATTTGGCTGCTAACCATAAAGGTTGGTGGTTTGAACCCATCAGCTACTCCTTTGGAAGAAAAGATGAGGTGGTCTGCTTCCATAAAGATGAGTCAGAATTGGCTTGATGGCAATGAATTTGTATTTTTTTTTTTTTTTTTTTGGAGGACAAACCAAGGGAGGGGCAGTTTGCTCTCAGGAAGAGTGGTTGAAAGTACATTATGCTCACACATGGAACTAGAGAATGTGCCTGGATGAGTCTTTATCTAATTTAAATTAAGACTGGAGTCCTAGTATTGTCTTATAGCCACCTTGTGGCAATAACTCTTCTGCATGGTCTTGAGTAACATCTGGACCACCATGTAGCCAGGTGGTCAAGACCCAGAACCAATACTGTAACCCTTTTTAATCTTCAGTTATGTACATGTCTCTATCATGGTCCTTTCCCAGCTTCTGTCATCCCACCTATAACAGTGAAGATTTTGTGATTTTCCTGTTTTCAATCATGCTGTGATTCAGCTAACTCTGCTAGGCTTTTGTACTATTCTGTACATGGTAAGGAACTCAACTACTGTGTAAGACATTAAGGAGCTCCAGTAGTTCAGTGCCTAAGACATTTGACTGCTAACCAGAAGGTAGGTGGTTCAAACCCATCAGCTGCTATGCAGAAAGATGGGGCAATCTACTCCTGTAAAGATTTACTGCCTCAGAAACCCAGTGGAGGTTGCTATGACTTGGAATCAACTTGATGGCAGTGAGTATGGCTTTTTTTTTTTTGGTATATGCTGATGGTTTCCCTCATCCTGAATGATTGTCTGTTTTGTCTTTGTCCTATCTAAATCTTAATAAAAATGTCTCTATTGTAACTGTTTGAATCTGGGGTCTCTTTTTCCCTCAGCCCAAAGGAAAGTAGGAAAGTTGGGAGGGAATGTATCTAAGCATTATTGATTTAAGTAGGTGTCATAATAGGTGTCCCTGGGTGATATGAACAATCAAAGTGCTTTTCTGCTAACCAAAATGTTGAAGGTTTGAATCTACCCAGAGGCACCTGAAAGGAAAGCCTGGCCATCTACTTGTGAAAGATCACAGCCATTGAAAATTCTAGAGAACAGTGTTCGATTCTGACACACATAGGGTGACCATGAATCAGAATCAACTTGAAGTGAGCTTATTTGGTATATATACCAGCCACTCCTCGGAAGGAAGATTGGGCAATCTACTTCCATAGAGATACCTCCTTGGAACCACAAGGAGGGGTCGCTATGAGTTGGAATCAACTCAATGGCAGTGAGTTTGGTTTGGTTTTATATATATATATATATATATATATATATATATATATATATATGGGAGCTCTGGTGGCATAGTGCCTAAGGCATTTGACTGCTAACCAGAAGGCTGGCAGTTCAAACCCACCAGCCATTCCTCGGAAGGAAGCCTGGGCAATCTACTTCCATAGTGTTATCGCCTTAGAAACTCAAGGAGGTGTCACTATGAGTTGGATCCGACTCAATGGCAGTGGGGTGTGTGTGTGTGTGTACATACATGTATATATGTATATGTATGTACATACCTGTGTGTATGTATATATATACATATATGTATGTATATGGAGAGAGAGATACAGAGCTTATCTATAGCTAAACCAAGGTAGTAACTATTACACAAATGTGGTGTAGTAAATTACTTAGTATGGCTTTTCTACCCATAAGTCTTTGTAAACTCCGATGTGGAATATGCTATGAGCAACTGAGGAGCTCCTGATTGTTAAAGTTGTCCACCTAGAGTATTTTTGTTGGGAGTGGCAACAAAATCATATTCTGGGAGGTTCCTACTCTCTCTCAGGTGCTTAGAATTCTGGTATTATGATTGGTTGCTTTGGCCACTCTGCCAGGCTCAAAAGGAGGTCTCTTGGAGGCAGAAGTCTCTCTCTCTGACTGCTGGCTGAGGAAGACATGCTGCTGAAAGAGACACGTGCTTCTGAAAGAGACACATCCTGCTAGGAGAGAGATGCAAGAGACACACATTGCTGAGTGAGACACCGAGGGACACTCACTTCTGGGAGAGAGACTGTGAGAGACTGTTAGGAGAGAGACTGTGGGCTGGGAGAGCGACTGAGAGCTTTTCCTGAACTTGAATTGTAGCCTGGTGCTTCCCTAATAAATCCCATAATCAGTGAGTTCTGTGTGGCCACTGCAGTGAATTATCGAACCCAGGAGAGATGTGGTGGGTGCTTGGGGAGGAATGGTTGGTGAAAAGGCTGGAGGGAGGCAGCATGTTTGGCCTTTCAGTAATAGACCTTGGGCTATTGATGATGATTCTGTCTTCCTCTTGTGCAGTTAGAGGAGGTCGGAAGATGTGGTCTCCTCCCTGCCTTTTTTGCAACTAAGCTACCTCCTACAGGACACATAAATCTATGAATCACAAAATGTTCTTCATTTTCCTGTAGCAGGTCAGGAAACAATTTTTTGTTCTGTTACAAAGTATGTGGCTTTAGTAAATAATTTTAAACCCCTATTTCAAACCCACCAGCCACTCCGCGGAAGGAAGGTTGGGCAATCCTACTTCCGTAGTGATACTGCCTCGGAAACCCAAGGAGGGGTCGCTATGAGTCGGGGCTGACTCGACAGCACATAACAACAACAACAACATTTTTATCATAGTGCACAACTTGAAAGTCACATAGATTTTTATTTGTATTCTAATTCTACCAGCTTACTAGCTGTATGATGTTAGTTTACTTTCTATGTAAGTCCCTGTTTTCTCACCTAAAAATGAACAAAATAAGATCTACTCTCATAAGATTATTATGAAACTACTTTGCAGAGGCTGGAAACCTCACTTCCTAAAAAGTGCAGGGATCAGTTTTTAAATTAAATGCATAAACACAAACAAAGCTGATAATCAAAAAGGATCTCAGACACTCTAAAATACAGAATTAAAAAAAAATTGAAATATGGAAAACAACCCCTAATCCTATCAGAGTGAAGAGTGTTGTAACAAAAATCACCTTGGTTTTCTGTCAAATTGCATGTTAGATTTTTTTTTTTCTTTTTCAAAGCTAATAAATACTCTTTAAAGATATTACTATATGCTGAGGAATTAGAAATATTCTTGTTTTGGTGTACTTAAGCATTTAAAGTTTTCATGACATTTATGGCTCAGTTTATATATGCCATTATTTTGTTAAATCTAACTATCTGAGTTACTAAACATAAAAACTTTGTGTATATCTCCCAGGGGTGGGAGAGGAGGGGAGGAAACAGTAATAAATAAATAAATAAATAAATAAATAAATAAAAACAAAACTTTGTGTACATCTCATTAGAAGAGAAGAAAATAGTATAAAACATACCTAAACATCCTACCAGGAAATGTTACATTAAATAGAACAATGGTGAAATGGCCACATGCCAAAATATTCTTTACTCTTACCTATTATTACTAAGTTAAAACCTTTGATGAGTGTTAGGTAGCAACTCTCATGATGAATTCCACAAAACGAAGTTAATAAAAATTTTAAGAAAATGTCCGGGGTCAAGATGGTACTTCTCTTGGATTCTTGGTGTACAATCAGAATGTAACTTCTGGATATGGCTGATAGTACTTTTTTCTGCAGAGGAGTTGACGTGCCAGAGCCTCAAATTATCAACCACATTGCCTGTCTTACCAAGATTCTTTGGAATCAAATATGATTTTATTGTGGGTTGAAAAGAAACCAGAGCTAGAATTCAATATTTCTTCCATGAACACTATGGCCAGGTGGAAGCCAAGAACAGAAAGTGGAATATAGATCTGATGTGTAAAGAGAGGGATCATTTTGGGAGATGAGAACAGAAGAAGGAAATGCAGGGTTGGGATTCTGGTTTCAGTAAAGTTCTGCAAAACTCTGCTGCTGATAAGATCAGTTAAGTTTTTCTTCAGGCTCTAATATGGTTCAGCAGAGCATTGTTACTGATCCTATCTTTACCTAAAATGTTGACATTTTATTTATCATGCATTTTTTTAGCTTTTTTTTTTTTTTGTAAATAGCATTAAAATATTATTTATCTTAATTATTGTGGTTTTTGGAACCCCTTTAAATTTTGAGCCCACTCATTCTATTTCTGGCCCTTAACAAGAGTGTGAAAATGATGCAGGAATAGGACCGAAGACCTCACTGATTTCACATGTTTGGAAAGGAACTAAATCATGAAAGAAGGATCAACATTCACAAGTGTTCTTTGGTTCACCACTGTCTCTCTGTGCCACTTCACTGACTCACTCCAGGGACCAAATTGAGGTAGCTGCATTACTACTGATTTTCTTAACCATCTTAACTAAACTATGTATAATCTCTTCCTTTGAGTTCTGAAAAAATGTGAGAAACAACAAAGAACTTCTAATAGAAAACGAAGAAAAATAATAAAATGAATATCAAAACACAGAAATGGTTACGTTTAAAGAACACAACAAGCATGGCACTCCTCTTGTCTCCCCCTTCATCTCCTGGCAAATACAATATGACCCCTATTATCAAAACTTGTTCTGGAATCACTTTTAACATGCATTCAGCTGGGTGTTGATTTTTGGTCAACACAGGGGAAAATTTGTCCTTGTGCTGATCCTCTTGGGTTAAGTAAATGATCTACAAGCGTAACGTATGTAGCAAGGCTATTCAGTCTTACCACTCACTGCCATAGAGTCGGATCCTATGCATAGCAACTCCTCCTTGGGTTTCTGAGGCAGAAAGAAATAGATTGCCCAATCTTCCCTCTGAGGAGTGGCTGGTTGGTTTGAACAGCCATTCTTCTGCTTAGCAGTCAGATGCCTTAGGCATTATACCACCAGAGGTCCCTATTCAATCTTAAGTACCTCAATTGAAAAGAACAAGGGAAATAGAGATAGGTATTAGGAATGAGAGCTCTGGTGGTGGGTTTTTTTTTTTTTTTGGTATCAGGAATGCCATACTCAACACCCTAACATTTCTTTTACAAAGGACAATTAGACACTCAAATCATCGAGTGTTTTATTGAACAATTATTGAAGTTGTATGGATAAAAAAAACACAAAAAAATGCAAACACTGCCATGGAGTTGGATCCGACTCATAGCGACCCCTCCTTGGGTTTCCTAGGCAGTATCACTACGGAAGTAGATTGCCCAACCTTCCTTCCAAGATGTGGCTGGTGGGTTTGACCTGCCAGTCTTCTGGTTAGCAGTCAAATGCCTTAGGCATCACACCACCAGAGCTCCCATGGATAACCCTATAACCATTTAATTAATTTACAGGGGTAAGGCTGGTTTTTAACTGTTTTTCTGTGACTGTGAGGATGTGTACATGAAAAACAAAGTATAAGATTTTATTAAATGAGGTCTATTAGAAATGAATAATACTTTTTTTTAAAGAAAATATACAAATAAGTACATATTTTAACCATAAATGGTAATAGCTTATGCTTTATTTAAATGCACTTGTGGAATGAAAAATAATTTACCTAAAAAACTCATCTAGGATTTCTCCAATAGTATCTAGTTTAAATAACGAGGTAAGATATTTCATAATAAATCTTTTGTTAGTAAGCTGAATTACAGTGTTGTATGCTGTTAATCCCCAAAGACACTCTTAAGTAGGTTATGAAAAAGAGTTTCTACAATGTTGTTAGATTTTCTATTTTAAATTCATTACATTAGAATCCAAGCCTTTTGTTTTAGCAAAAATAAGCCTTCATGGTTTATGGCTTGTCCCTGAAAATTTTGAAATTAAAATTTTCAATTAAGATATTACATTAAAATGTAAAAAACCAAACTAACCCCCAAAACAAGTAGTGAATCTTGTGAATTGCATATCTATAATTAATTTACAGTGAGGGCATGGGGAACAAAAACATTTAAGCTAACAGTTTTTCAATAAATACAAATTAAGATCATATTTCACAATGTGCACTTATGAAAACACCCAGATATCAATACAATTCAGATTTATACAAGATAATTTCCTTTTTTGAGTAAACCTATCCCTAGTTTCCCAAAAACCTAGCAGAATGATGAGCATTTGTCTGTTTGATAGAAATATTGCTCTGCTTAGGATGTCATTGGCATAACTGTATTTCAAATGTAACCTTTAAGTAGGCCTTTCTAAGGGACAATCTATACAAAACAATCAAGGACATAAAACAGACCTCCAAAGGAAATGAAACTTTGCCTGAATTATGTGACAATAAAAAACATTCAGAAATGAACATTTTAGTTTTAAAAGAACATGAACTACAATTATTTTATGTTTTTATTTACTACTACAAATGAATATTTCTACAAATGAATTAAAAAAAAAGTCACACTTTGATAAACATTAAAGCCTAGCATGTAAAATTGATAGTAATTGATAGCCTCCTTCGTAGTCTCTCTAAATAGTCAGTGAACCAGTTATTTTTGTCCTATTCTGCAAAGCCAGTCAGTGCAATTGACTTCAGATTTGGCTATAGTGATAGCTAAAAGTTTCCTTTTGTTTTTTTCTTTTAAATCACTTAAACATAGATGAAATTATTTTAATACCTTTGGAGAATTATAGATATATAAAATAAAAGTTTTAAATTCTTGCATTTTTACTATTAGAAATGCCTAAAACATTAAAAAGTCATTTTCTTCTTAACCCATATAATAATAATGATATTCAGAAAATGAAGATGAGAAATTTTTGTTATGAAAAATTTTCATTATGCAGGTAAATAATTGTTTCAGACTTGAATCATTTTTTTGAATTTATGTTGTTTTTCTCTGAAGAGAAACCAGGAAGAGTAGAATCTTATGAAACTAATAAACTATCTCAGGTGCTCTTGAACAATTTCCTTTAGTATAGGAACTTCTAAGCCATCACACGACTGTCATAATGAAGTTCTCTTGGGTGGGTAGGTTGCTGTCTGTCCTTCAGTCCTCTTCTTCTGCTGGCAGAATCTGTGAAGTTACCTAGATAAGTCTATGTTGGGAGGCAGGGGAGAAACAAACACATCATAATAAGAAACACTGTGCAACAGACCAATTTATCCATGCTTAATTTTTTAATAGACAACAAGTTATGAATATTTATCAGTGTATTTCAGTGCTTGAAGCAACTTTGCCTTTTCTTACTTTTCCATATAAATGCAGCACCTACTTTCTTCAAAAGCCGGAATGTATGTTACTATAAGACATCTTCACAATAAGCTATTTTTCATCTAATAATCTTTATTTACTCAGTGACCTTAATTAACATTCACTATTTCTGATAGTATTGTGAAACAACTTTGAGGGTAATTTGCAATCAAATTGTAACTCATTTCTTTTTTTATGTTCTTTTTATCTTAATCATTATAATGGGTATGGGGTTCTAGGGCTGATTTAAATGTAGATAGAGGTGGTGGGTTTACAACATTGTCAATGTCCTAAATGCCATAGAATTTTTCACATTACAATGGTTAATTTTATATAAATTTCACCTCAATAAAAGTACATTTTTAAAAAATGTTATATTTTGTTATTGTAACTGTAGATTATAAACAATACATCCCTTTCCATTAGTTTCCCATACTTCAGGTTTTTTGAGCAAATTTAATAGTATTGATCCCTGATATTTATAACTCTTAAGACAATTACTTGAAGCAAACAAAGATATCAAAAGCAAAGTCAATCTCTAGTATTTTATTAAGTTGATGAATTATTTAGAACCAAAACAGTCCTCAGAAGTCTTTTCACACTGTGAAACTATTACTAGTTAGTACTTAATACTTTTAAATATATGCTAGTTTATACAGGGTTGGTGTCACCCAGTCCTGGGACCCTTGGTGTCACAAACCCCCATCACCTGATGGACCTTCTCCTGTACCAGAACATACAGAATCCTTAGTAATGCTTATTATCAATTTTGATCATAGACTACTACTTGATAAAGGAGCTCTTGTCACATAGTAGATAAGACATTTGGCTGCTAACCAGAAGGTCAGCAGTTCAAACCCACCAGCCGCTCTGCAGAAGGAAGATGGGGAGATATACTTCTGTAAAGATTTACAGCCTCAGAAACCCAATGGGGGTCTCTATTAGTTGGAATCGAGTTGATGGCATTAAGTTTGTTTGTTTTATTATGTGATAAATATAGTTGTTGTTGTTAGGTGCCATCGAGTCAGCTCCTACTCATAGTAGCCCTATGTATAACAGAATGAAACATTGCCTGTTTCTGCACCATCCTCACAATCCTTGTTGAGCCCACCATCACAGCCACTGTGCCAATCTATCTTGTTGAGGCTCTTCTCCTTTTTTGTTGGCCATCCACTTTACAAAACTTGATGCTCTTCTCCAGGAAATGGTCCCTTCTGACATTAGTAAAGTATGTGAGATGAAGTCTGGCCATTCTCACTTCTAAAGAACATTCTTGCTATACTTCCTCCAGGACATATTTCTTCATTCTTCTTGTAGTTCATGGTACAGTCAATGTTCTTCAACAACAGAACTATTCAAAAGCACCAATTCTTCTGTCTTCCTTCTTCACTGTCCAGCTCTCATATGTGTATGAAGTTATTGAAAACACCATGATTTGAGTCAGGCACACCTTGGCCTTCAAAGTAATATCTTTGCTTTGAAATACTTTTAAGATTTCTTTTGCAGCAGACTTGCCAGTGTAATACAATGTCTAACTTTTTGACTGCTGCTTCTCTGAGTGTTGGTTGTGGACCTAAGTAAAATGAAATCCCTTACAACTTCAATCTTTTCTTCATTTATCATGATGTTGCTTTTTGGTCCAGTTGTGAAGATTTTTGTTTTCTTTATGATGAGGTGTAATATATACTGAAGGCTGTAGTCTTTGATCTTCATCAGTAAGTGCTTCAAGTCATCTTCACTTTCAGCAAGCAAAGTTATGTCATCAGCATATCGCAGGTTGTTAATGAGTCTTCCTCCAATCCTGAAGCCGTCTTATATAGTCAGGTTTCCAGATTATTTGTTCAACCTACAGATTGAATAAGTGTGGTGAAATGATACAACCCTGACACACATTCTTCCTGATTTTAAACCATATAGTATTCCCTTGTTCTGATCCAACAACAGCCTCTTGGTCTATGTACAGGTTCCTCATGAGCACAATTAAGTGTTCTGGAATTCTCATTCTTCTCAATATTATCCACAATTTGTTATGATCCACACAATCGAATGCTTTTGCATAGTCAATAAAACACAACTAAACATCTTTCTGGTATTCTTTGCTTTCAGCCGAAATCCATCTTACATCAACAGTGATATCCCTTGTTTCATGTGCTTTTCTGAATCCAGCTTGAATTTCTGGCAGTTCCCTGTCAATATACTGCTACAACTGTATTTGAAATACCTTCAGCAAAATTTTAGTTGCATGTGATATTAATGATATTGTTTGATAATTTCCACATTCTGTGAGATCACTTTTCTTTGGAATGGGTACAGATATCGATGTCTTCCAGTTGGTCGGCCAGGTAGCTCTCTTCCAATTTTCTTGGCATAGATCATTGAGCACATCCAATACTGCATCTGTTTGTTGAAACATCTCAATGGATAATATGTTAATTCCTGGAGCCCTGTTTTTTTGCTAACCCCTTCAGTGAAGCTTGGATTTCTCCCTTCAGTACTATTGGTTCTTGATCATATGGTATCTCCTAAAATAGTTGGATATCGATCAATTCTTTTTGGTACAGTGATTCTGTATATTCCTTCTACAGTCTTTTGATGCTTTCTGCATCATTCAATATTTTTCTTATAGAATCACTCAATATTGCAACTCGAGACTTGAATTTTTTCTTCTGTTCTTTCAGCTTGAGAAATGCCAAATGTATTCTTCCCTTTTGGTTTTCTAACTCCAGATATTAGCACATTTCATTATAATACTTTACTTTGTCTTCTAGAGCCACCCTTTGAAATCTTCTGCTTAGGAGTTTTCTTTCATCATTATTTCCATTTGTTTCAACTATTCTACATTGAAGAGCACTTTTCAGTCTCTTCTAACATCTGTTTTGGTCTTTTCTTTTTTTTTTTTAATGTCCTTTTCCTTTCTTCATGTATGATGTTCTTGATGTCATCCCTCAACTCATTCCTCAACTCATCTGATTTTCAGTCACTAGTGTTCAATGCATCAAATCTATTCTTCAAATGATCCTTAAATTCAAATGGGATATAATCAAGGTCATATTTTAGCTCTTGTGGACTTGTTTTTATTTTCTTCTGCTTCAATTTGAACTTGCATATAAGCAATTGATGGGCTGTTCCATATGAGTTCCTATTTTGACAACTTGTTTTGACAGATGATACAGAGCTTCTCCATCACCTCTTTCCACAGATATAATCAAATTTGATTACTGTGTATTCCACCTGATGAAGTTGATGTGTATAGCTGCTGTTTATGTCGTATAGCTATAAATTGCTTAAATGTAGCATTTCTTAGATTACATTGATGCTAACAACAAAATTGGTTTGTAAATTTTTTCTACATTGAATTACATTATTAGTTACAATAGTATTTGTAACTGAGCAGAAACTATTTGTGGTGTAGTAAATTACTACGTGTGGCTTTTCTACCCATAAGTCTTTATAAATTCCAAGGGATTTGCTATGAGCAACTGAGGAGCTCCTGATTGTAAATGTTATCTGCCTGGGTTATTTCTGTTGGGCATGGCACAAGGCAATGTTATGGGAGGCTCACTCTCAGGTGCTTAGAATTCTGTTGTTATGATTGGTTGGTTTGGCCACTCTGCCAAGCTCAAAAGGAGGCCTCCTAGAGGCAGAACTCTCTCTGACTGCTGGTTGAGGAAGATGTGCTGCTGAAAGAGACACAGGCTGCTGGGAAAGAGACGCAAGAGATACGCATTGCTGAGACACCAAGGGACATGCACTGCTGGGGGAGAGACTGTGAGAGAGTTGGCCAAGAGATGGTGGGCTGGGAGAGGGACTGAGTGATTTTTTCCTGAACTTGAATTGTAGCCTGGTGCTTCCCTAATAAATCCCATAATCTGTGAGTTCTGTGTGGCCACTGCAGTGAATTATCGAACCCAGTAGAGAGGTGGAGGGTGCTTTGGGAGGAACATTTGGTGAAAGGGCTGGAGGTGGACAGCATGTCTGGCCTTGCAGTAATAGGCCTTGGGTTACTGATAGTGATTCTGTCTTCCTCTTGTGGGCTTCTAAGAGGTCAGAACATGTGGCCTCCTTGCCATTTTAGCAGTCTATTAAATTTTTTTGTTTAGTTTTCCTTTAATTACTATTTTATTCTTTAAAAAAGTTATGGATATCAGTTCATGAACACTACTTATCACAATATTATGGCTAAAACAACCAGAAAGTTTGACAAAATCAGTAACTGTGAAAACAACAGCAGCACTGAAAAGAGCAGACACTTGTATCGTGTGTAGACAAAACCACATGATTTGAAGCATCGTTGTACTTGAGTAATAACGACAGCTCTAATCAGAGCACATTAGAAAGTTCAAAAAGTAAATTAGAACAACAGAGTTTAGTCTTGTAGGTATATTGATACATGTCAGCTGGGCTTACTCAAAATTTTTTGTTGTTATAACTAACTAAGGGTATATTTTTATAAAAAAAATAATAAATTTCTATTGAAACACTGCACAAAATTTTATAGACAGTCATTTTGGATTCATCCCCTCTGACAGTGTCACCTGAGTGGTGTATTCCCCACACCCCACACCACCCTCATGGCACCACTGGTTGCAAAATATAACTACTTAATTTTTATTTAAGAAAAAAAATATTGTTTATTGGAGAATTACTGGTGCCAAGATTTCCTAGGTGTACATTGTTTTGGCCCTCTCCTGAAGACATTAAGGTGACACTCTGCTTCATTTCTGGAAGCTTCCACTTCTTTTAACTTTTCATTTTCCTGACAGTGTTGGTGGTCATTAACGATAACTAAGTTAGCAATAAAAAAAGACTTAGTTCATATCTCTATCTAAGAATCATCTGTCTAGACTCAGACTGAGTAAATTCATGATCATAAAATTAAGATTTTTGTTTTTGTTGTTTTGCTTATCAGATTGGCAAAAATGAAAAATATCAGTAGTATCCAATGTAATTGTTAATATTATAAGTCAATTTGGCTAGGCTACAATTCTCAGTGGTTTGACAGGCACTAGCGTAGTGCCTAAAGACACTTGACTCCTAACCAGAAGGCTGGAGGTTCAAACCCACCAGCCACTCCTCAGAAGAAAGATGGGGCAATCTACTTCCCTAGTGATGTTGTTGTTGTTGTTATGTGCCGTCAAGTCGGCCCCGACTCATAGCGACCCCTCCTTGGGTTTCCGAGGCAGTATCACTACGGAAGTAGGATTGCCCAACCTTCCTTCCGAGGAGTGGCTGGTGGGTTTGAACCGCCAGCCGTCTGGTTAGCAGGCAAGTGACTTAGCCACTATGCTAGTGATACTGCCTCGGAAACCCAAGGAGGGGTCGCTGTGAGTCGGGTCTGACTTGATGGCACATAACAACAACAACAACAGCAACATGTAATCACCTTTCACTTTGTGATCTGATGTGAGCAGCCGATAAGTTACAGAGGAGTTTTCTTAGAGGGTGTGGCCTGCCTCCAGTATATAATGGATTTTCTAGCAAAGCTTGGTTTTTTTTCTTGACTCTGTATCTTCTCAATGCCTGACCCCTAGTTCTTGAGACTTAAGCTTATGAAGTCTCTAGCCTGCTGCCTGATCTTGGATTTTGGGTTACCAATCCCACAATCCCTTGACCCAGCAGAGGCCTCCAGCCTGCCTTCTGACCTGCAGATTTTGGCTTCTTCAGACCCTGCAACAACATGAGCCAGCAGAGGTCCTAATCTGTCACCTGACCCACAGATTTGGAAATTGTCAGCCTCTAAAATTGCACAAGCCATTTCCTGGAAGTAAATTTATCTACATATATATTTATATAGGCTTTATTGGTTTTGCTCTATAAGAGAAACCAGACTCAGATGCCTAGTATTGGCAAGAGTTTGGGGAATAGTCATTTTCATGAATTGCAGTTGTAAATGTAACTGTGTTTAGCTTTTGTAGAGAGCTTTTTACCGGTAAATATCAATGTTTAAAGTATGGATAACTTAGGAGACTTCTAGAATGGCTTCATGAGAAGTTCCTTGGACACTCTCCTTATTGAAACAACTATAACTGGTGAAAATTATTAAAAAATAAATAGAATAATAAAGTCTCTGGAAATTGTGCCAAGGGCATATTTTATATTATGAGCTGATCCGTGTCACCTAAAAAGAAAAGTTTATTTTAAATTCTAGTTACTGTTGAAATGGTATCTTTGAAATATAATTAGTTAAATTAACATGAAGCCATACTGGAGTAAGATAGGGCCTATTTCAATATGAATGGTGTCCTTATAAAAGCAGAGAGAATTAAAAAAAAAACCAGAATCATAGAAGAAGAAGGATGACGACTAAAAGAAGAAGGAGCAGAGTTTAAAACTACGCCTCCACAAGCCTAGGAACACCTAAGGTTATCAGAACCTGGAAGAGGTCATACAGGACCTTCTCCTAGGGCTTCAGAGGGAATATGGCCCTGCAAACACCTTGATTTCAGACTTAAGCCACCAGAATTGTGACAGAATAAATTTCTGTTGTTTTTAACCACCAAATCTGTAGTATTTTGTTATGGTAACCCTAGGAAACTAATACACTGCAAATACATTCTTGGAGAAAATTAAACTTTACATAAACAAATGGAAATACATCCTATGTTAATAAATTAAAAGACAATATTGTTAAGAAAGCAATACTTTCCATGTTGATCTACAGATTCAACACAAGTCCTGTGCAAATTCCAATTGGCTCTTTGCAAAAACTGACAAGTTGATCTTGATATATGAAAATGCAAAGGGATAAATATGCATGCATATATGTTCACAACTCCATTTCTTAAAATTGCATATTTAAATAAATATACATACATACATCTACCTAAATATTTATCAATAGAGTTTACATATATGATCCATACAATTAAATAATAAGAAGTCTTTCAAAATCACTTTCTTCTTATCTACAATTAAATACATCTAAGTAAAGATGTCTCTTTGATGGCTAAGGTGTACATGATCTAAGCCCATGTTCTTTGAAATTGCCCCATAGGCATACTAATGTTAGGCAATGAAAAAGGAAGACAGAAGAACTGATGTGTTCAAATCATTGTATTGAGAAGAATAATGAATATTTAATATATTGCTAGAAGAACAAACAAATAATCATTCTTAGAATAAATACAACCCGGATGCTTCCTGTAAGTGAGAAAGGTGAGAATTCATCTCACTTTGTATACCTCATAAGGAAAACCAATTGCTAGAAAAGGGCATCATATTTGGTGAAGTAGTTGCTATTGTTAGGTGCTTGGGAGGTGGCTCCAACTCTTCTTGAGCTGATGTGCAACAGAACAAAATACTGCCTGGTCCTGGGTCATCTCCACAATCATTGCTATGGTTGAGCCCATTTTTGTAGCCACTGTGTCAAGCCATTTCGTTGAAGATCTTCCTTTTTTTCACTGACCTTCTGTTTTACAAAGCATGAGGTCATTCTCCAAGGGCTGCTTCCTCCTGATAACTCGTCCAACGTACATGAAATAAAGTCTTTTCATCCTTGCTTCTATGGAGCATTCTGACTGTAATTCTTCCAAGACAGATTTGTGAATTTGAGTGTTCTTCTGGCAGTGCATGGCATATTCAACATTCTTCATCAACACCATAATTTAAATTCATCAATTCTTCTTTGGTTTTCCTTATTCACTGTCCAGCTTTAGTGTGCATTTGAGATGATTGAAAATACCATGGCTTGGGTCAGGTGCATCTTAATTCTCAAACTGACATCTTTACTTTACTCATTAAAGAGGTCTTTTGCAGCAAATTTGCCCAATACAGAACATTATCTGATTTCTTGATTACTGCTTCCATGAGTGTTCATTGTGGACCCATGTAAAACAAAATTCTTGATTACTTCAATGTTTTCTTCATTTATCATGATATTGCTGAGTGGTCCATTTGTGAGGAATTTTGTTTTCTTTATGTTAAGGTATAATGAATACTGAAGGATATAATCTTTGATCTTCATCAGTGAGTACCTCAAGCCCTCTTCACTTTCAGCAAGCAATGTTGTGTTATCTGAATATTGCAGGTTGTTAATGAGTCTTCATACAATCCTTGTTCTTCAAATAAGCCAGCTTCTCAGATTATTTGGTGGTGTAGTGCCTAAGGCACTTGACTGCTAAGCAGAAGGCTGGTGGTTCAAACCCACCAGCCACTCCTCAGAAGAAAAATTGGACAATCTACTTCCATAGTGACACTGCCTCAGAAACCCAAGGGGGAGGTTGCTATGAGTTGGAAATGACTCGACGACAGTGAGATTTTTTTTTTTTTTTAAATACAGATTGAATACAGATTAAAAGGATACAACCCTGACACATAACTTTTCTGATTTTAAACCAAGTAGTATCCCTTTGTTCTGCTTGAGCTACTGCCTCTTGTTCTATGTACAGGTTCCTCATAAGCACAATTAAGTTTTTTGTAATTCTCATTCTTCACAATGTTATCCATAATTTGTTGTGATCCATATGGTTGAACGCCTTTACATAGTCAATAAAACAAAGATAAATATCTTGGTAAAGTAGAGAGTCAGTGAAAATGAGAGAAACCCTCAATTAGGTGGATTGACACAATAACTTCAATAAGGTACCCAAACAAACAAATGATCATGAAGATGTCACAGAAAGGGGAAACATTTCTGTTATGCATAAGGTCACCATGAGTCAGAGCCAACTTGAGGGCAATTAACAACACCACATTGAAATACCTGGAAAGAGACAGACTAGTAAAATGCATTCCACATTTGTTTTTAATAAATAAGTTTTTATGTATATGCATATAACTTTTGTTTACATAAAAATGTTACTATTAGAGAAAAGTATGAACAATTGAGTATAAAGTTAAACTAATCTCTAACACAATTTCAATACAAATGTAATATTCTATCTAGACAATTGAAAAGCCTCCCAAAGATAACTGGACCAGTGAAAAATAGAATTTATATATCAGAAACACACACAAACACACATAAGTGACATTTTATGAAGGCTGTGGGTGAGTAAGAATAAACTAGATAAAGAAAATGGAAAGAACATCCTAGGCAGAGAAAATACTATGCAAGAAAGTCCTGAAGTGGAGAGGAAAATGACAGATTTAACAAACTCACAGATGATCACAGTGAGTTGGGTAGTGTTGAGGAGAGAGAGTGAAGAACCTAATCATGCAGAATTTTATTTTGATTCCAAGAGTAATGGATAGTAACTAAAGGGTCTTAGGCAATAGGAAGGTACAATATGAAGTATACATAGGAAAGGAGCAAACATAGATGTTTGTAAACATAGATGTGAAGAATTTGCCACAAGAGAAAATAGTTAGACTTAGGTGGTATGAACTGCAGATAAAAATAATCTTGGATTTAAGAAGCTGAATATATAAATGGGTAAATGCCAAAGAATAAATTAAAAGAGAAACTTCACTCACAAACCCTGTAGCAACCAGCCCAGGAAGTCATTCCAAAACCTTTGCAGCAATTGTTCTAAAATGGTCAGAACTTTGTCAACAACTGCCAGCTTACTTAATTTTTGCCCCTCTTCCAACTCAGGACAAACTCAAACCAAAAACCAAAACAAAAAGGAGTTCTGGTAGCGTAGTGCATAAGGCATTTGACTGCTAACCAGAAGGCTGGCAGAGCAAACCCACCAGCAACTCCTAGGAAGGAAGATTGGGCAATCTACTTCTGTAGTGATATTGCCTCGGAAACCCAAGGAGGGGTCAAACTAGAGAAAGTCAAATATGCTCCTCATACCAGTCACATAGTGTGGTGGTTAAGGTTATGTGTCAACTTAGTTGGGCTTGCTTTTGAGTAGCTGGGAAGCTGGATGTAGTTATTCCCCATGGTGAGAATGGTAATCAACTCCATGGTGAAATCTACCAGAGCAGCTGAGTAGCTGTCTTAAGGATATGGTCTGCTTCTGGTATATAAGAAGTTTTGAGAAAGGTCGCAGCAGCTTTTTGGCACACTTGGACCCTGCATGTAGCTGAGTCTTCATTTAGCAGCCTGCCATGTTTCTTGCCAATCTTGGGACTATCTCTGGACTTGAACTGGTGGTCTGTCATGCTGTTTGATAACATCAGGACTGTGGCATTTTATCTGTTGACCTTGGTCTTGCTTGTTAGCCTCAGCAGACAGCAGCTACCTGAATGAACACACACCTCTAGTCCCAGTGGGCCTGGAGCAAGAGGCAGAGCTGAAGCCGAAGGTTGAGGGGCCTTCACCCAGCCATGAGAGCTGGTGCTTTGAACTCAGACTTCAAGCCTCTTAAACTGTAAGAGAATAAATCCTTGTTTGTTAGAGCCCATTTTTGATATATTTTCTGTTATAGTAGCACGAAGTATGCGAAGCAGGATATCCTGTTCTAGGTGTGCTGACTCCAGCTTCTCTGTGCCAAAAACTTCTGATCAGAGCATACCTGAATCTTCCCCTATTTTCACTGCGTATGTTTGCCCATTTCCCTGACTGCCTTTGAGCCTATGCCAAACACAAGTGGTGGAGCTGACTCTCTTCCTATAGTTTGCTCTGAATATATAGTAGTTGCTTGTTCTCATTTGGGTGGTCTTTGTTAGTTTGTTTTCCACAGTGTTTTATCAATGTAGGGAAGGTATTTGAAGAAAAAGGCATGAGTGATACAGAGCAATAAAAAGATAGAGGAACTTCACTTTCAAATCCTGCTAGTTAAGAATGAGCCTATCTACGAGCCAGAAAGTCAGCTGGGAACTTAGTAGAAAAGCCTGAATGTGGTGGCCTGCGATCAAAGGCAAGGGATTTTCACAGACAATAGTCAGTAATGAACTCCATGGTGGAGTTGATTACTAAGAGATTTCTGCTAAGAAATTAGGAGAAAGACAAAAGACACACACACACACAAAAGTCTATTATTTTAAAAACATGAAGATGATGTAAGGCTATTTTGAAATGATTTTAGATAGATGGCAGTAGGTTGGGATGTTAATGGAAAATAATAAATTGGAGATAATGAGTACAAAAACCTCAGTTGAGATGTTTGATTGAGGGATGTATATTAGTATGGATGTGTATGTTGTTATTTTAGTAGGTAGTCTTATCAGTATGTAAATCTCCATGTTGACATGTTGATCCCAGAAGGGGAAGAAAATAAAAGCTGTAAGTGGCAGTTGAAGATTTCTGAGAAAGTGGGAGGAAACACAGATCAACAGTGCAGTTGGTGGAATCACTTATGCCTTCTATGGCATCTAGAGGGAAAAGAAGGATGGGAATATAGGGAATACATTAAATGGGGACATAATTTTAGTTTGCTATTGGGAAGTTGAGGAAAATATCATCTGGTGATCTTTTTATTTTTCAGTGATGTAAGAGGCAAAGTCATCTCCTGAAAATGAAGAAGATGTTGTTGTTGTTGTTGTTATGTCAGACCTGACTCTTAGCAACCCCTCCTCGGGTTTCCGAGGCAGTATCACTATGGAAGTAGATTGCTCCATCTTCCTTCCAAGGAGTGGCTGGTGGGTTTGAACTGCCAGCCTTCTGGTTAGCAGTCAAGTGCCTTAGGCACTACACTACCAGAGCTCCCAATGAAGAGATAGGAGCCTGATATTCAAGATGAGGAGAAAAAGCTAGAAATGATTATTGTTGAACACAAGACAAGTTGACCACAGAAATGTAATAAATTTGCTGAAATAGTATGGACTAATTTGAGGTCAGAGATGATAAAATTTAAAGTTGGTGCAAGTTTGACTTCTTTTAAATTCTCCAGCAACATTAATGTGTCTGGGTGAAAACTTAGGGTTTTTCCAGAAAAATGAGATGAAGACAGAAGAGAAAGTTAAGTATAGGATATTAGCAGGGATTATAGAAAATAATAGGCTATGGAATATTAGCTGGAGAAAGGGAAGCCTAGATAGAACCAGTGAATCTGGAGACCAGTACTAGTTGCCATCAAGTTGACTCCAACTCATGGTGACCCCTTGTGTCTGAGACTAGAACTGTGCACCATAGGGTTTTCAATGTCTGATTTTTCAGATATAGAGTGCCAGTTCTTTCTTCAAAATTTGGAGCAGATTGGTCAATATAAGGAAGGTTGGGCATTCCTACTTCCGTAGTGATACTGCCTCAGAAACCCAAGGAGGGGTCGCTATGAGTCGGGGCCGACTCGATGGCAAATAACAACAACAACAACAATGAGGTCTGAAATACTGGGAGTGCCTTAATAAGCTCCAGACACGACTATCAAAATGTATGTATGAGATCAAGTGGAGGAAAATTTCTTGAGAAAGGTCACATATTCTATGTATTTTTTCTAATAAATTTTGAATAAAGGAGAAGATATGTAGCTTGCATTATTAATTATTTTACTTAAAACCCACTGCTGTTGAGTCAGATTCAACTCATAGCAACCCCTCCTTGGGCTTCTGAGGCAGTAACACTACAGAAATAGATTGCCCAGTCTTCCTTCTGAGGAGTGGCTGGTTGGTGTGAACTACCAGTCTTCTGGTTAGCAGTCAAATGCTTTAGGCTTATAAATATATATATTCTGTGTGGTAATAAAGGAGCTTTGGTGGCATGGTAGGTAAAGCATTTGGCTGCTAACCAGAAGGTTGGCAGTTCAAACCTATCAACTGCTCCATGGGAGGAAGATGAGGTAATATACTTCTGTAAAGATTATAAACTTGGAAACCTAATAGGGGTCACTGTAAGTCAGAATCAACTTGATGGCAATAGGTTTGGTTTGTTTGGTTTGATGTGGTAATAGGTAAATTAACAAGGATTTTAATTATGTTGTTGTCAAATGATGTCAAGTTGGCTCCAATTCATAGTGACACTACGTACAATAGAACAAGATACTGTCCAGTCCTGAGCCACCCACACAATATTTACTATGCTTGAGCCCATCATTGCAGCCATTGTGCCAATCCATCTCACTGAGGGTCTTTTCTTTTTTAGCTAACCCTCTATTTTACCAAGCATGATATTCTTCTCCAGAGACTGGTCCTTTCTGACAACCAAAGTACAAGAGATGAGAAACAAGAGACAAAGTCTGGCTGAGGAGCATACTGGCTGCACTTCTTCCAGGACAGATTTGTTCTTTCTTCTGGCGAGGCATGGTATTTTCAGTATTCTCTGCCAACACCACAATTCAAATACAGCAATTCTTCTTTGGTCTTCCTTACTCACTGTCCAGCTTTCACATATATCTGAGGTGATTAAAAATATCATGGCTTGAGTCAGGTGCACCTTAATCTTCAAAGTGACATCTTTGCTCTTTAACAGTTTAAAGAGATCTTTTGCAGGAGATTTTCCCAGTGCAGTATGTCATCTGATTTTTTTATTCTTCTTCTGTGGGTGTTGATTGTGGGTCCAAGTAAGATGAAATCTCTGACAACATCAATCTTTTCTCCATTTATTGTGATGCTGCTTATTGGTCCAGTTGTAAGGATTTTTGTTTTCTTTCTGTTGAGGTGTAATCCATATTGAAGACTATAGTCTTTGATCTTCATCAGTAAGTGCTTCAAGTCTTCTTCACTTTCAGCAAGCAAGGTTGTGTCTTCTGCATTAATAAGTCTCCCTCCAATCTTGTTGCCATGTTTTTCTTCATTTCTGGGAAACAAAGTTCAGTTTCTGGGATTATTTGCTCAGCACACAGATAGAATAAGTATAACTTTGATCAACATTATTTAGAGAAATAGTAAATGCAGCAATAAGAATTTAAATTTGGATGATAGTTGCTTATAAATTTATTAAAGTCAGGAAGCTTAGAATTCATCTATAAATTTTACTATCACTGATGGTATTGACATAATTGTGGCATTCAACAATATTAAAAAAAAAAATCCAAAGGTAAAATATGCAAAATGTTGTTTTTGTTGTTATTAGGTGCAGTCAAGTCCTCTCTGACTCATAGTGACCATAAGTACAACAAAACATAACTGCCTGGTACTGTGCCAGCCTCACAATCCTTGCTATACTTGAACCCGTTGTTGCAGTGACTGTGTCAATCCATCTCTTTGAGGGCCTTCCTCTTTTTCGTTGACCCTCTACTTTACCAAACATGATATCCTTCTCCAGGGAATGGTTCCTTCTGACAGCATGACCAAAGTAGGTGAGACGAAGTCTGGTCATTCTTGTTTCCAAGGAGCATTCCAGCTGCACTTCTTCCCAGACAGATTTGTTAGTTCTTTTAGCAGTCCACTGTACTTTTAATGTTCTTCACCAACACCACAACTCAAAGGCATCAACTCTTCTTTGGTCTTCAGTATTCATTGTCCAGCTTTTTCATTCATATGAAGTGATTGAAAATACCATGGGTTGGGTTAGGAACACATTGTCTTCAAAGAGGCATCTTTGCTCTTCAGCACTTGAAAACATCTTTTGCAGCAGTTTTGCTCAGTGCAATATATCATCTGATGTCTTGACTGCTGTTTCCGTTGGTGTTGATTGTGGAATCAAGTAATATGAAATCTTTGACAACTTCTATCTTTTCTCCATTTATCGTGATGCTGCTTATTGGCCCAGTTGTGAAGATTTTCATTTTCTTTATGTTGAGATGTAATCCATACTGCAGACTGTAGTCTTTAATCTTCATCAGTAAGTGCTTCAAGTCATCTTCTCTTTCAGCAAGCAAAGTTGTGTCATCTGCATATCAAAGGTTGTTAATGAGTCTTCCACCAATCCTGATGTCACACTCTTGTTCATATAGTCCAGCTTCTTAGATTATTTGCTCAGCATACAGATTGAATAAGCATGGTGAAAGGATACAATCTTGACACACTCCCTTCCCAATTTTAAACCACACAGTATCCCCTTGTTCTGTTCAAACAGCAGCCTCCTGCTCTATGTACAGGTTCCTCATGAACACAATTAAGTGTTTTGGAATTCTCATTCTTCTCAATATTATCCATAATTTGTTACAATCCACACAATCAAATGCTTTTGCATAGTCAATAAAACACAAGTAAATTTTTTTCTGATATTCTTTGTTTTTAGCTAAGATCCATCTGACATCAGCAATGATATCTCTTATTCCAAATGTATGAAATAGTTCATAATAATTTTATTTTTCTCAAGTCACCCTGAAAGCAATATACACTCTTTGGTTATTATCTATGAGTAATATGTATTTCACATATATTAGGAGTCTTTGGATGGCCCAAACTGTTATTGCTCTTGCAGCTAACCAAAAGTTGGTGGTTCTAGTTTACTAAGGGCAACTCTTGGAAGAAAGAACTAGTGATGTATTTCCAAAAAAAATTAGTCATTGAAAACTCTATGGAGCAGAGTTCTGCTGATACCCATGGGAACATCATGAGTCAGAGTAGACTTGATGACAATTTGTATAGGACAGTACTGGATATAAAAATAAAACCAAAAAAAAAAAAAAACCAAAAAAACCTCACTGTCATTGAATAGGATCCGACTCATAGTGACGCCTCCTTGGGTTTCCAAGGTGGTATCTCTATGGGAGTACATTGCCCAGTCTTCTTTCCGAGTGGTTTGAACTGCCAGCCTTCTGGTTACCAGTCAAATGCCTTACCACTACACCATCAGTTAACCTTATATCCTCAGGGCACTAATTAAATACATGGCTGAGAACAAACTATGAACAAGACAATTATACTGAAGAAATTTTAGATTCTTTAACAATATGATTTAGAACAGCTATGTTAAGTAAAAATCTATAAAGATAATTTTCCAAAATGAAAAAAAAAAAAAAAAAAACCTCTGGAATTAGGCTATAGTCTATCATATCCATATTTTACATTGAGAGGGCTGTATAAATAGCATTAGATCATCATAATCTTTATAGAAATGTTTTTGTTTCTTCAATAAATCTATGGAGTAGAGTATGACTAATTGAGAAGACAAAGTAATTTTCCATATTTTATTTCATTTTATTCAAGATGTTTTGAATATATCATATTCCATACAGAAGTGCCCTGGTATTTAAGGCAACACTCAGAATTGCATGTAAGCTAGACAATGAATAAGGAAGACCAGAGGATTGATGCCTTTGAATTATGGTGTTGGAGAAGAACATAAAATATTCTGGCATGGACTGCCAGAAGAATGAACAAATCAGTCTTGGGAGAAGTACAGTTAGAATACTCCTTAGAAGCAAGGTAAGAGACTTGCATCACATATTTAGGGCATATTATCAGGAGGGACCAATTTCTGGAGAAGGACATCATGTTTGGTAGGTTAGAGGGTCAGTGGAAAAGAGGAAGACCCTCAACGAGATGGATTGACACAGTGGTTGCACCAATGAGCTCAAACCAAGCAACAATTATGAGGATGGTGCAGGACTGGGCCTTGTTTTGTTCTATTGTACATAGGATCACTAAGTCAGAACCAACTTGATGCCACCTAACAACAACTCAGATTTCAGGTAGTTCCCAGGTCATTTACCCTATGCAAAGTTTCCTACTCCTAGCTTTAGGGACAAATTCCTAACCTCAAGGAGATCACATTCCAGGACTGATAAAATTTGACAAAATACACTAGAATGTGGTAAGTGGCTTAAAAGACATACTGATAAAACACTGTAGTTGTTGCAGAGGGAAGACTATTTAAAGCTAGATGGATCAAGGTGGGCCTCCTAAAGAAAATGGAATTTGAAGAGAACTCTGGAGGAGAAGGAGGGGGAGAGTTTGAAATTGAAGAGATGAGGGAAGGAATTCCTAGAATAAGAAACACTTCTATTAAAACCACAGAAATAGGACATTATAGCTCAGTTTGTCAGTTAATATTAAGAAATGAAGTTGAAAATGTGTGTTGGATTCTGGGGATAGCAAGTCTTCAATGCTAAGATAATGAACAAAAATTTCATTTCATTTCTTTTCAGCAATTATTAGGGGATGCCTGCTGGGTTGCACTCTCTTTTCTTACTCTCTGCCTTCAGGGAATTTATAGCATGTGTGAGGAGGTGGACGGTTACACATTATTGCAAAAGAAGAGAATCAAGGACTGGTATCTCCCGCTTTTGCAAAGTTCACTTTATACTACTTCACTTTTATGAAAGACCTACATTAGTACCTGTTTTAGCTAACTCAAAGAAATCCAAAGATGATTTTCACTTTTACAAAAAAGGCTAATATCAAAACTAGTATTGTTTGTTGTGCAGTGCTTACCCCTATCAGTGAGAGAAGACTCACCAAGCTCTTTCCCTAGAACTATGCTATACATACATTATTTCTACTTTATATAAGATGTGTATTTATCACATCATTCCTGCTCTTTCTTTATGGTAGTGGTACTTTAGGTTTTATGTGATATTTGGAATGATTTAGAAGATTATTTTTAGGGTCTGAAAACGCTCAAGAAACTTTCCCATATACATTAGTGGTAGTCATTTCTTCTATTTATACCTTTCCAGGTTAGAAAAGGATTCATAGGAACCTTCTTCTTTTGCATAGTGGAGGGTAAGCTTTACTTTGAAGGAGGTATGCAAGTGTTGCTCTGAAAGAATACAGCAGAGATCTAATCCAATTGGTCCAGACCAGCCCAAACCCACTGCCATCAAGTCAATTCTGAGTTACAGCAGCCCTATAGAACACAGAACTGCTCCCCTAGGGTTTCCAAAGCTGTAAATTTTACGAAGCAGACTGTTTCATCTTTCTCCCACAGAGCATCTGTTGGGTTTGAACCATCAACATTTTAGTTAGCAGATGAGTGCTTTAACCACTGTACCACTAACGGTTGTTGTTGTTGTTGTTGTTATGTGCCGTTGAGTCAGATCCGACTCATAGTGACCCCTCCTTGGGTTTCCGAGGCAGTATCACTACGGAAGTAGGTTGTCTAACCTTCCTTCTGAGGAGTGGTAACAGTATTAAAATCAAAAGGTTTCCTGATGGATAAATAACAGGAATGTGAAGAAAGAGCATCACAGGCAGAAGTGTAGCAGCATGTGCAAAGCTACTGTAGCTTGATGATCAGCAAGATGTGAAAAATAAATTCATTTTAAAGCAGTTGTAGTAATAATAGTAACATGCTGTGGCTGCTGTTGTTACGTGCCAGTCGTAGAGACCCAATGTACAACAGAAAGAAACACTACCTGGTCTTGCACCATCCTCACAATCGTTGCTCTTTTGATTCCATTGTTGCAGCCTCTGTATTAATGTCGTTAAGTCTTCCTCTTTTTCACTGACTATCTACTTTACCAAGCATGATGCCCTTCTCCAGGGACTGGTCTCTCCTAAATAACATGTCCAGAGATGCTGTGTTTCCATCTTGGCTTCCAAGGACAATTCTCTCTGTACTTCTTCCAAGAAAGATTAGCTGGTTATTCTGACAGGCCGAGGTACATTAGCCATTCTTCATCAACATCATAATTCAATTGCATCAATTCTTACTTAGTCTTCCTTATTCATTGTCCAGCTTTCACAAGCTTGAGGAGGTTGAAAATACTATGCCTTGGGTTAGGCATGCATTAGTCATCAAGGTGACATATTTGCTTTTTAACACCTTAAAGAAGTCTTTTGCAGCAAATTTGCCCAATGCAAATCATCATTTAATTTCTTGATTCCTGCTTTCATGGGTGTTCCTTGTAGATCCAAGTAAAATGAAATCCTTGGCAGTATTAGTCTTTCCTGCATTAATAATGAGATTGCTTATTGATTCAGTTGTGATGATTTTCATTTTCTTTGTGTTGATGCATGCTGAAGACTGTAGTCTTTGATCTTCTTCAGTAACTGCTTCAAGTTATCTTCACTTCCAGCAAACAAGGTTGTGTCATCTGCATATTGCAGGTTGTTAATGAGTCTTCCTCCGATTGTAATGCCCCATTCTTCTTCATGTAGTCCAGTTACTCAGATTATTTGCTCAGAATACAAATTAAATAAGGATGGCGAAAGGATATAACCCTGACCCATAACTTTCCTGATTTTAAACTATGCGATATCCCTTGTTCTGTTTGAACAACTACCTTTTGGTCTATGCTCAGTTTCCATGAACACATTAAGTATTCTGTAATTCCTATTCTTTGAAATGTTATCTATAATTTGTTATGATCCACATTGTTGAATGCTTTTGCATAATCAGTAATAGACAAGTAAACATCTTCCTGGTATTCTCTGCTTTCAGCCAAGATCCATCTTACATCAGCAATGATATCCCATTGCTCCATGTCTTCTTCTGAATCCAGCTTGACTTTCTGACAGTTCCTTGTGGATGTACTGTTGCAACCTTTTTGAATGATCTTCAGCAAAATTTTAGTTGGGTGTGATACTAATGATATTGTTCAATATTTTTCACATTCCTTTGGATCAACTTTCTTTGGAATGGGGACAAATATAGATTTATTTCAATCTGTTGGTCAGTTACCTGTCTTCCTAATTTCTTGGCATAGAAGAGTGAGCACTTCCAGCATTGCATTGTTTGTTGAAATATCTCAACAGATATTCCATTAATTCCTAGAGTCTTATTCTTTGTCAATATCTCCAGTGCTGCTTGGATTTCTTCCTTTAATACTATCAGTTCTTGATCATATGCTACCTTCTGAACTGATTGAACATTGAGTACTTCTTTTTGTACAGTGACTCTCTATATTTCTTCTATCTTTTTTTGATCTTTCTGTGTCATTCTTTATTTTGCCTGTAGAATTCTTCAGTATTGCAACTCACTGCCAACAAGTTGATCGCAACTCATAACAACCCTTCCTTGGATTTCCAAGGTACTATCTCTACAGAAGTAGATTGCCCAATTTTCCTTCTGAGGAGTGACTGGTGGGTTTGAACTTCCAGCCTGGTCAGCAGTCAACTGCCTTAGGCATTATGCCTCTAGAGCTCCCCCATAAAGATTACAGCCTTGGAAACCTTATGAGGTAGTTCTGCTCTGTCCTATAGGGTCATTGTGAGATAGGATCAAATTGATAGCAGTGGATTTTGTTTTGTTTTGGGTACCAGGTATGATGATGATAAGCACCATTTGTTGTTGTTGTTAGTTGTTGTAGAGTTGTTTCTGACTCATGGCAGCCCTATGCATGCAGAGTAAAACTCATAAATAGGGTTTTCAATGCTGTAAACTTTCAGAACACTATCAGGTCTGTCTTCTGGATTGTCTTGCAGGGACAGGGGTCTGAATTGCCCATTACTATTCCATTTTATAGATCTAGAAGTGGAGAGAGGCTTAAGGAAGTTAAGAAGCTTACTGAATATCACCAGAGAACAAGTTATGTGGCCAGAGGTTGAGTATAGGCAGTCCAAACACAGTCTTACTTCTTATCCTCTTTGGGAAAGGGAGGATGACTGATGAGGTTGAAGAGTGTGATAATTAAGGTTCTGTGTCAATTTGTTCTGTGTCAATGGTTTGACAATTATATTGTAGTCATCCCACATGATAAGATTTAATATAATATAATCACTTCCATAATGAGATCTGCTATGAGCACCCAATAACTTGAAAGGGAGTTTCCTTAGAGCTGTGCCCTGCTTCTAATATATATGGATGTTCTGGCAAATCTCTCTGGCTTTTTGTTAGATCTGGATCCTGCATCTGACTCGTCATCCTCTGATCCTTCTACAGATTTCAGTCAGGGATCTGTCGTATTACCTGCCAACTTTGGCTAAGTCAGCCTCCATAGCAGCTTACTGTCTGACTTGCGGCTTGCCATCAGACCTGCTGATTTTCAGATCATCAGGCCCAGCAGAAGCCTCCAGCCTAATGTCTGACCCATGGACTTGGGACTTGCCAGCTTCTACAACTGCTTGAGTGATTTCCTTGACATAAATCTCTCTCTCTCTCTCTTTCTCTCTCTCTCTCTATATATATCTCAGCATCTATCATGAATATCACAAGGTCTGTCCTGAAGTACAATGCTGTCAGTGATAGGATAATATCCATGCATACAACAAAGACCAGTTAATATGACTATTTTTAAACTTACCCAGCAATTACTAAAGCCAAAGATGAAGATATGGAAGATTTTTTTTTATCAACTTCTGCATATGAAATTGACCAAACATATAATGAAAAGGTATTCATTATTGCTAGTGGTTAGAATGCAAAAGTTGGAAGTAAAGAATCATCAGTAGTTGGAAAATACTGCCTTGCCAATAAAAATGATGCTAGAGATTATATGACAGCTTTTTGCAAGACCAATGACTTCTTTCAAGAGCTAACTGTGGAACTGACCATCAATTATTCATATGCAAGTTCAAGTTAAAGCTGAAGACAATTTAAATAAGTCCACGAGAGCAAAAATACAACCTTGATAATATACTTCCTGAATTTAGAGACCATCTGAAGAATAGATTTAAAAAGTTGAACTCCAATGACCAAAGACCAGAGGAGTTGTGGGATGACATCAAAAACATCACATAGAAAGAAAGCAAAAGGTCATTAAAAAGACAGGAAAGGAAGAAAAGACCAAAATGAATGTCAGAAGAGACTCTGAAACTTGCTCTTAATCACACAGTACCTGAAGCAATTAGAAGAAATAATGAGATAAAAGAGCTAAACAGAAAATTCCAAAGGCTGGCTTGAGGAGACAAAGTAAAGTATTATAATGAAATGTGCAAAGACATGGAATTAGAAAACCAAAATGGAAGAACACACTCAACATTTGTGAAACTAAAAGAATTTAAGGAAAAATTCAAGCCTTGAGCTACAATATCCTAGGATTTTATGGGCAAAATAAGAGCTCTGGTGGTGTAGTGCCTAAGGTATTTGACTGCTAACCAGAAGGTTGGCGGTTCAAACTCACCAGCCACTCCTCGGAAGGTAGGTTGGGCAATCTACTTCTGTAGTGATACCACCTTGGAAACCCAAGGAGGGGTGGCTATGAGTCAGATCCTACTAGATGGCAATGCATTTGGTGCGTTCATTATGGGCAAAATATTTTTTTTTCTTTCTTTCTTTCTTTTTTTTTTTTTTTTTATTGTGATTTGGGTGAAGATTTACAGAGCAAATTCACTCTCCATACAGCAGTTCACATATACTTTGTCTCATGTCATTGACCACAGTTTACCACAATGCAACAGCTCCCCTCCCACTTCCTCCCCATAGTTACCTCTTCCCAGTGTCCATCCCTCCATACACTCCTGCCCCCTGAGCTGTCTCCCTGTGCATAAGCAGCCCTTCTTTCTCCCATTATTGTTCTCTCCAAGGAGAATATCTAATTGAGGTAAATGTTTAACTTGCATGCCTGTATTTTATTTGGCTGGAAACCACAGGGATAGGTTCAATTCCAGACCTGAAGGGCAGCTAGGGCCCATAGTCTCAGTGGTTCCACCAGGCTCTATTGGACCAGCAAACCTGGTCTCCACCTTTTTTTTTTTTTTTTCTCCAAATGATTTTGAGTTTTGTTCCACATTGTTCTCCCTCTCTATCCAGGATCTCCTACATAGATCCCCTTCCAAGTGGATGACAGTGGTAGCCGGGCACATCTAGTTCTTCTAGTTTCATAGTTATATAGGCAGATGGTGTACCAGTCACTAGGACTAATTGTTTCCATGAATTTTGGTTTTATTCATTCTTCTTTGCTCTTGATGAAGAGAGACCCATCGTTGCATCTAGATGGCAGCTTGCTAGCTTTTAAGATCCCAGTCGCTACTCACCAAAGTAAGAGGTGGAACAATGTTTTGTATAGTATGTTATGTCAATTGAGCTTGATGTTCCCTGCGACTATGGTCCCAAGCCCGCAGGTTCAACCATTCGGTCCCTCTGGGTAGCTGGCTGTGACCAAGCAGTGACCACAACCTTGCCCCTTGTCAGTTCCACTATACACCTGGGAATTCTGATCATTCACATAAACTTATAGAACCATTGTCTGCCAACCCTATATATGTTCTTGGATATACTCCCCATTTCATAGACATACCTAATCGTTTAGCCTATCCACCCATCTATCCATCCATACACCCATGTTTGCCTTCACTGACAATGCAGTACTGTATGTGCAAAAGGGTTCATATTTGTTGTCTGTACCTCCCATGTACCTCTCTATGTCTTTCTCATCCTCAATGCTGCCATATTGGTCACTCACGTTTGGTACATTGTATGGGCAAAATGATGCAGGAAGTGTCAAAATAAGATGGAAGGAATATGGAATCACTGTACCAAAAAGAATTGGTCAACACTCACCTATTTCAGGAGGTAGCATATGATCAAGAATCAATGGTATTGGAGGAAGCAGTGCAAGCTTCACTGAAGGAACTGACAGAAAACAAAGCTCCAGGAATTGATGGAATACCCATTGAGATATTTCAACAAATGGATGCAGTGCTGGAGATATTTACTCAGTTATGCCATGAAATTTGGAAGACAGCAAACCAAGTAGAAGAGATGGATATTTGCACCCATTCCAAAGAAAGATTACCCAACAGATGGTGGAAATTATCAAACAATAGCATTAATATCACATACAACTAAAGTTGTACTGAAGATGATTAAAAAAGAATTGTAGCAGTTTATGGAGAAGGAACTCCCAGAAATGCAAGCTGGATTCAGAAGATGTGGAACTAGGGATATCATTGCTAATGTCAGATGGATCTTGGCTGAAAGCAAGGAATATCAGAAAGATGTTTACCTGTATTTTATTGACTATGCAAAAGTATTCAACTTTGTGTATAATAACAAATTATGGATAACATTGTGAAGAATGGGAATGGTGGAACACTTAATTTTGCTCATGAGGAACCTATACATCAGTCAAGAGGGTGTCATTCAAACAGAACAAGAGGATACTGCATGGAGGAATGGTGTGAGTCTGGGTTGTATCTTTTCACCACACTTATTCAATCTCTGTGCTGAGCAAATCATCCAGGAAGCTGGACTATATGAAGAACAGGACTTCAGGACTGGGGGAAGTCTCATCAACAACCTGCAATATGAAGATGACACACCCTTGCTTGCTGAAAGTCAAGAACACTTGAAGCACTTACTGATGTCAATCAAAGATTATAGTCTTCAGTATGGATTACATTTCAACATAAAGAAGATGAAAATTCTCACAATTGGACCAATAAACAACACCACAATAAATGGAGGAAAGATTGAGTTGTCAGGAATTTCACTTTACTTGGATCCACAATCAATACTCATGGAAGCAGCAGTGAAGAAATCAGATATCGTACTGCCCTGGGCAAATCTGCCACTAAAAACCTCTTTAAAGTCTTAAAGGGCAAGGATTATACTCTGAAGACTAAGGTGCGCCTAACCCAAGCCATAGTATTTTCAATCGCTTCATAGGCATGTGAAAGCTGGACAGTGAATAAGGAAGATTGAAGAGTTGATGCCTTTGAATTGTTGTGTTAGCAAAGAATACTGAAAATACTATGGACAGTCAGAAGAAAAAACAAATCTGTCCTGAAAGAAGTGCAGCAGGAATATTCCTTGGAATCGAGAATGGCCAGACTTTCTCTCACCTACTTTGGTCATGTTGTCAGAAGACATCATTCCATGGAGAAGGATATCATTCTTGGTAAAGTAGAGGGTCAATGAAAAAGGGGAAGACCCTCAATGAGATGGACTTTTACAAGGGCTGCAATGAGGGGCCAAAGCATATCAAGGATTGTGAGGATGACCCAGTATAGGGCAATGTTTTATTCTGTTGTACATATGGTTGCTTTGAGTCAGAACTGATTCAATGTACCACCACCACCACCAATAATATATATACATATATGAACTTCACTAATTTTGCTTCTGTAGGAAACCCAACCCAAGAGAAAGAGCTATATTTAAAAAATGTCCTTTGTTCATCAGCCTGTGGGAGTTTTTACTGTCCAGAAGGATAAAAGGACAGTTAAGGATTTTAAACACAATGTAACAGGATCAGACTTACAGATTAGAAATGTCAGAAGATAAAACAAAAATGGATTGTCAAAACTGTAATCTGGAGTAAGAAGCAAACTGGTAGCTGGAGTGAGCAGTCAAGGTGTTAAAGTACTTTTTAAAGAGAAATAATAGACTCAAAATTAATAAAGCTTGACAGTAGAGATATACAGTAGGTGACAGATTGAAGAAATATTTTAAATGGCAGACCTGGGAAACCAACTAGAAGTGAATATGAGGTTTAAGGAATTTACACTGAATGAGATGATAGATAATATGCATATTTCACAGCATAGTGCCTGATACATTGTAAACATCTAATGGATAACCAAACCAAACTCACTGCCGTGGAGTTGGATCTGACTCATAGCAACCCCTCCTTGGGTTTCCAAGGCAGTATCATTATGGAAGTAGAGTGCCCAGTCTTCCTTCTGAGGAGTGGCTGGTGGGTTTGAACCACCAGCCTTCTGGTTAGCAGTCAAATGTCTTAGGCACTATGCCACCAGAGCTCCCATCTAATGAATGGTAGTTTTCTACTATTTTTCAAATTTTGAGAACACAAGAGAAACATATTTGACACAATGAAACAATTAAAAGGAAAAAAAAGAAAAAGAGAAACCTGTTTGAAAGTGGAAGGAATTGAAGAGTTTATTTTGGGTATTTGTTCATGTATTCATTTATTCATTAATTTATCAAGTATTTCTTGACTGCTTACTATAGTTATTGAGACCTTATATAATTCTCATAGAACTTACAGTCTAATGAAGAGAGACAGATAATAAACCAATAACAAAGTAAATATATGTTATGTCAGATGGCCTTAGGTATTATGAAGTAAAACCAACCAGGTAAAGGGGAATATCTTGGGTAGGGAGGGAAATTCCTATTTCAAATGAAGGGCCATTTGGGAAAGACTTCTTGACAGCAAGGATAATATCGGAACAGAATACGCCACACAGAAGCTAAGGAAGAGATTTTCATATGTCCTGAGTGGACATGAGATTAAGGTCTGATAGGAGAGCTATCAAAAGCAAACAAAGAAACAGACCAAATCTGTTGTGTTACAGTTAACCCTGATTCGTAGTGATCCCATCTGTTACAGATTCCATTTAGGGAATTGGACACCCTGTATAGGTCCTAAAACCTGGAAATAGTGATTTAGTACAGAGATACTTAGGAGCTTGGTGTCATTGCAGCCAAGGAAAACACATTCTACTATGTGACCTGAGATCAGGACTAATGATGTTCAACAGATTGAGAAGAAGGAAGTCACTGAGGGGACCTTTCCCATAATGCATTGAGAACTGGAATCCAGAGAGCCCATACGTTGCCATGAAGTGGATTCTGACTCATAGTGACTCTATAGGACAGAGTACAACTGTCCCAAAGGGTTTCCAAAGGTGTATCTTTAAGGGGGAGCTCTGGTGGCATAGTGCCTAAGGCATTTGACTGCAAAACAGAAAGCTGGTGGTTCAAATCCACCAGCCACTCCTCGGAAGGAAGATTGGGCGATCTGCTTCCATAAAGATACCACCTTGGAAACCCAAGGAGGGGTCAGTGTGAGTCAGATCCAACTCCACGGCAGTGAGTTTTTTTTTTTTTTTTTTGGTTAATCGTTAAGGAAGCTGACTGCCACATCTTTTTCCTGCAGAATGGCTGGTGCATTCAAATCACCAACCTTTTGGTTAGCAGCTAAGCAGTTAACCACTGCACTACCAGGGCTTCATTATCCAGAGAGCAATGTGTTGAAAAGAGATGGAAGGACAAAAGATGAAACAGTCACCTTTTGAAGAAATTTGGCTGTGAAGAGAGAAGCATAGGCAGATCACTAGAGAGCACAATGGGGGAGAGAGAAAGTAAACATGCTTCAAGGTCACTGAGACCTGAGAGAGAATAACTATACACAAAGATCTATTTCTTAGAGAAAGGCAGTTGTTGCAACATGCTGCTGAGCCAGCCTGTGATTCATGGGTACCCTATGCACAATGGGATCAGGCTTTTGTAATCTACAGGTTTTTCATTCATTATTATTATTATTATTATTTGTAAATACTTTGTGATACCTTTCTTCCCTTTCTGCCTTAGTCTAGAAGTTGTGCTGGAACCTATTCATCACCATAGCAATACGCTTGCCTCCACTGACAGACACTGAACCACCACTGACCCCTAATGAAATAAAAGGAAGGGAAAATAGGAGGATTGCAAGGGTCGATGTTTGTAGTTTGAGCTGGGTCTGCTTTTAAGACTTGATTGTCTCATTTTCTCTGATGTAAGAGTTATCTCTTGCTGTGAGTTGGAAGAAAAGGTTAAAGGTTAAAAAGTTTAAGGAAACTAGAAGGGATTGAGGAAGTCAAGGTGGGTCAGATGCAGATTTCTCATCTTCAGTGCAGTAAATCGGCCAAATTTGATTACTGGCTAAAGTACCTCATGTTAAGCCACCTAAATGGGAATCAGAGATGCTCCATTAAAGTGGGATTCTGAACTGAAGGCAGAGTTGACTTTCAGTGAAGCTAAAGAGATGAAGAGAATGTAATGAGAAGAGCTAAGAAAATAGAGCAGTTGCAGAAAGAGTTGGGAAGTAGGACAGAGGGTTAGTGAGGGAGGCAGAAATCCATAACTGTGAAGAGTTAAGAATAAGACAAAGAATAGAAGACTAAAAGAATTTATATTTTGAATGGTATAGTGAATTACCTGGTATGGCTCTTTTAGCCATGTTCTTTGTGACTCCCATCAGATTACTGGGTAGAACTCTATAAATATAAGGGGATTGGATAACTAAGGCATTTCACTCCTAACCAGAAGGCTGGCGGTTCAAACCCACCAGCCACTCCTCAGAAGGAAGTTTGGGCAATCTACTTCCTTAGTGATACTGCCTTGGAAACCCAGGGAGGGGTTGCTATGAGTTGGATTAGACTTGATAGTAGTTTTTTTTTTTTTGGTTTGGAATGTAAATAAGGCATGTGGCACCCTTGGGGTGGGGTCATGCAAATAAGTTGTATGGAACTCTACTGTAGGGATTGGATAGTTTTGTTATTCTGCCAGGCTTAAAGTGAGCCCTTCTAGAGGCAAAAGGGGGAAATCTTACTGTATTAAGAGAGAAGAGCCAGAGGTGGAGTAGAGCACATCCTTGGACCTGAGATCCCATGTTGAACCTCCTTGGAAGAGATGACAGGCAGAGGTGACTGCCAGAGGAACCAAGAGGCACGAGACAGAGTGGCACGCTTGCTGGCCCATGGAGTGTGAAAGCTGAGTGCCTTTGGGCAGGAGGCGTGCTGGCAGGGTGGGATGCACCTAGGTGCACCTATAGCAGAGGTAAAAGAGCTTTGTAACATTTGCCCAAGCAGGGCAGTGGCCAGGCTGAGAGGCCAAGTACCACAGAAGCATCCCTGAGGGCACAGCAGAGAGGAGACTCTCCTGATGGAAGAATTTATCTTGAGTGCATTCCTGAACCTGAACTGTAGACCGTTACTTCCCTAATAAGCTCCATAATCATGAATACTGCCTGTGAGTTCTGTGTGGCATTACAACAAATTAATGAACCCAGTAGTGAGTGCTGTGGGAAGGATGGTTGGTATCAGAGTTAATAAAAACGCAGGGGGAGGGTGGCATGTCTGGCCTCATGGGAATAAGCCTCAGGCTGCTGATGGTGATTGTCTCCCCCTTGTGAAATTAGAGGAGGTCAGAGGAAAATGCTGCCTCCATCCCCTTTTTGCAGAACTCAAGGAGAGTGACAGGAAAGTATTAACTGATTTCAATTCAAGATAATGTATCAAAAGATATCTTTACCTAAAATCTTTTTATAGACATTACTTCTGAGAAGTGAAAACACTGATGTGGTTGGGTGAAGGGCTTTTACTTCCTTAGAAAGTAGGCTGGGCAATCTACTTCCATAGTGATACTGCCTTGGAAACCACTAGGAGTTGGATCCAACTCTATGGCAGTGAGGTTTTTTTTTTTTTTTTT
>NW_006922195.1:61963-78388 GCF_000298275.1 Orycteropus afer afer
CCACCAGCCACTCCTCGGAAGGAAGATGGGGCAATCTACTTCTGTAATGATACTGCCTCGGAAACCCAAGGAGGGGTTGCTATGAGTCAGATCCAACTCAACGGCACATAACAACAACAGCTATCTAAAGTATGTATCGATCAAAACAGTATTGATGTAGTAAGCTTTTACTTCTGGAAGGGAAAGTCCTTAGACTAACTCTTACATCCCTACCTCATCTTTTACTGTATAGTTCTCACATTAACCTGTTATACTGGGTTTCCTGATACTCCTTTTCTTGCTCTCCTGTGAGAATATAAATAAATGAGTACAATTAAGAAAATGAATTATATACTGTATAGTTTTTCTATTTAATTAACTCAATCATACAGGTTAGGAAATCTGGCTGAGGATCATAGAAAAGGACTCTAGGAACTAGATAGAGACTGACAAAGCAAAGATAATAAGGCATTCTTGTTAAGTGAGCTAAAGGTCTAAACCACTCCAAAGGTTTAATCTGGAAAACTTCCAAAGACAAATGTTTACCTTACCTATCCTTTTACAGTCTTACTTGGCCCTAACTGAATCAATAACTGTGTGCGATTTTATCTAAAGCATGAAGAAAACAGAAGGGGAGAAATGAAAGGGAGGTTCTGCCTTACAGTTCTACTATCTAGATCCATAGAGCCATCCCCATGGTTGTCAGAGTACTTTTGCTGCAAGACATGTAAGAAATGTGCAAGCAATTCAGACAGTAAGAATTATGTTGTTGAATTTAAAGGTAGCACTTGTTATCATAGCACTGGTTGAGCAAGAATGTAGGAAATCATTTTAACATTTATCAAGTATTGGATCTTGTAGTATCATTGGATTTCAACATGTGACTTTTAAACTTTCTTTAAAGAATTGAGTTAGAATGTAGAATTAGCCTAAACACTGAGAAAATGGATGCTGTAACCTGAGTAGTTCTTTAAAGCTACAGTCAACAAAAGTAAAGGGCTGCTATTATTGAATGATTTACATAGCTTTCATTAAGATTTCCTTTGGTTTACAGGTCAAATTTTCCCTTTAACTTTTAAAATTCAAATTTCACTATTCTATCTTGTTTGCTTGCAACTCTGGTTTTTATGGCAGGTGTCTTGTGAAGAAAGACAAGATAATCTGTGGTTTGCCAAGGGCTTGTACTTGTATTATGCAAGGTAGTTTTCTCTGTATATGCAGGAATTCCCTTGCTATTGTCAAATGCCTCCTTCCCTCCTTGTTATTTGTGGAGGAGGGCTGGGAAAATCTGCAGCTCTTTCACTCCTCTGGAGCACAGAAGTTTTACCAGTATCAGTAATGTCTGAAGCATTATCAACACACACTAGAAGATTGTTTTAAACATATAATATTCTCTTACAGAATGTTTTATTCACTTAATTGGTTTGTGAGAAACCTCCTATTGTATCTTTCTGGATTCCTTCCTAAAATCTATTTTTCATATTTAGAGAGCGAAGAGTAATTTGTTATAGATATTGGAGTAGAGACCTTGGTTTTTTGTCTTAAGCCTCTTGATAAGTGCTTGTTAGTGGATTGTTCTTCCTTCACTTAATTTTCTACTACAAGGCTTCCACAGGGTTTGACAAGCACATATTAAACAATAGGCATTGCAGCCATTCTTTGCATTGTATGAATACAGCCATAAAACCCACAATCTACTGACCACCTGAATAAGCTAATTTAGCAACTGCCTGTGTATGTTGACCTGCTGAGGGATATTTGGATGGCTTTATTATTATTTTTTCTGAAATATATTTTTAAATGATTTAGAAAGCTTAAAATAATTATACTGGAATGCCAAGTTATTTATTTTTTTTAGTATGAAGTGACTTAAACTTGGGTAGTGTTTGAAGTTGATTAATTAAAGCAGTATCATTAGTGATGATGGTAGTATAAAATCATTGGCATTTCAGTGAGTGGGGGAAAAAAAAGGGGTGGAGCAAAATTCCATTAGAATTTATCCTTAAAATCATAATTATTAGTGAGGCTGGAAAGCTACTGTTCCATTAAGTTGGTCATATATATTTTTTTTTTTTCTGTAAAAATAAATCCCAAAGTATTAAGGCTAGTACATCCTACATGTGATGTTATTGGGCAAATAGGTCAAAATGCTTTCAAGTACACAGTAAACCTTAATGGAAATGAGCTTGTTCTGGATAACATAGGGAAATATTCAGTGTTTTCCAAAACACGTATTTAAGACCTAGTGGGTGATTTTTTATTATTATAATTTTCAAACACACATAATTGTATATTAATGATATATTTATCATTCAGATTTAACAATTATCAAAATTTTCCTCACATATCCCACATTTTCCTCATATCCCCATTTTTTCTTTTTAACTATTAAAACAATTTCCAAACATCATGTCATTTCACTTCTTCATTTGTCAGTATGTGTCTCTTAAACATTACCCACAAGCTATTATCACATATTACAAAAGAATATGAACAAAACTCTTTTGGTATTAACTAATCTGGAACATTGCCTAAATGTAGTAAAGCTATTTTCTGTCAGAAATACCTCAGGGGAAGGGCACTCGCGAATGGAGAGGCATACATCTCCTCTGAAGGCAGTTGTGTCTGTGCAACTTCCTCCTCATAGCAAAATTAGCTGGAGCAAAAAAGAGAAACATTAGGACTGCTCTTAGCCCTTTTAGTTTATGGACTGAATTAATCACAAATATTCTACGAGTACATTGTCCAAGGTATTCTGCATTTACAAAAAGTAGAAATAGCAATTGCCGTAAATAATAAGAAGGGATAATGCTGCTTTCTGAGTTGTTGATTTGGAACTCTTTCCTCATTCTTGGAAAAGGGCAGACAAGGGGAGCACCATAGGAAGTAACCTCTCCGTGATGAAACTTCTGATTAACTACAAGGCAAGAGTTGGAATTTTTAACCAGTTATGCACTGTTTTCTGTCCGGATGGAGATGTTTTCTGTCCTGATGGAGATGTGTATTATCAAGTGAATAATATAACAAGTTTGGATCTAAGTATTACCAACTTTCTATTTAAACATGGGCTTGAGTTTTCCTGAGTCAGAAAACTTTCTTATCTTTCTGACTTTTTTACTTGTCAGTGCTTTAAAATGTTAGAGCTTTAGTTTTGAAGTAAAAACTTTCTAATGACTTTGTTGACTCAATTCCTGTTGGTTAAGAATGAGACAACTGATATCATCCTGGACAAAAGTGTCAAGTATGCTAATATTATCTTGACCATACATATTTTTGAGAGTTTTTTTTTTTTTTTTTTTTGGCTCTATGAGCATAATATCACTAAAAATTGCAAAGAATTTTTTTTGTTGTTTTAAGTGACAAAGCCTGTAATGAGTCATTTACCTGCTTTAAGATTTCATCTGCATTTTACCAATTGTAATTTTTTTAAATGTTAATTAAGTTTGGTGAGCAACAAGTTATTTCAATACACTCAATTAGATTTTATATTTTACCTGTAAACCTATGGTTTTGTTAAGATTTCTAATGAATACATCATCAGCATTTTCATTTGTTTTTGCTGGTGAGGACAACATATCTACAATGCTTAGGGGATCAATTTTCTTTGCATTTAGGAAAATGGTGGTAAAGTATTTATTGTCATTTTGAAATTCAGTTATTTAAAAAAAATAACCAATTAACATATCTAACAGCATACTTCCGTAATCCTACACATTTACCCTCAGTACTTAACTGAATTTCAACATAAACACAATAAAGCTCAGAGGCCTGCAGACATACAGTAGTATATAAACATCAAGTTACTCAGTGCAAATGTATTAAAGTCCTACCTGGTCTTTGTCCATTGATAAGGAGAAGACTCATCATAAAAATGAAAAATACAAAAAAGAACTGTTGAAATCTCATATTTCTGCCACACCAACGTGAACAGTAGCTCTCAGAGTAAATCAAACAATCTTTAAATAGTCTGTGCAATCTCTGTGTGGCTCTCCTCACATTCTAATGACAAACCTCAGAGAACTGCCAGCTGCGTTTCCAGAAAGGTTAATGATCACATCAGACAAGGTTACTGGTGCGCTGTGTTGTGACCAGAGCCTCCCTCCGCTTCAAACCCCTCCTCCACCCTTCTCTTCCCTGTCACTCCCCTTTATTTCCATAAGCAAATATTGGTGAAATAGACCATTCAACTATGTTGTAAATACAGTGGAAGACTACTCTGGAAGCTCTAGGAAAGACTGACCTAAATTCACGCTGGATATAAAGAAATATGTAAAACAAGGCATGACATGGCCTCTTCCCCTCACCATTAGCATCTGTTTAAACTTTGCATTGCCCATATTGGTCCCACATGCAGAAACCAATGGAAATGACAGGAAGTCTCTCTTTTGTCCTTTTCAGAAGGAATTCTGAAGCTCTCCCTTAAGACTCCCAAATGCTTTGTGGCAGAACATGTGCTGAAATGCTTTATCATTACTAAACTAACTGCAAAACAATGCCGATTGGAACTAAGTCACTAAATTGCTTAATCTATGTGGGTTTGTATCAATAAACATTCCTGCGGCTTAAGAGTGTTTTGAAATGAATCTACACAATGTTTACAGATTTATTTTTAAAGCACCTTTTTAAAGGAGTGGAGAAAGTTTTCATCCACAATTCATCCAGGATTTAAAATAAGGAAGTTCACATGAACCCATTAACTCATGAAATCTGTGCTCTGTAAAACATTTATAAGTGGTGAAATACCAGGCTAACATATCACAGATACAGAAATTAGAGATGGGGAAACAATTCCGTTCAGCTCCCAATGAATTCTGTAGAAACAAAAACAATCTAGTCTTTTCTTTTGAACAAGACCTCTTTTTGCTTTAAGTACTTTCCTTTTATGTCATATATAACTGTTTGATATGGAGATCCACTCTACTTTTTCTAGGTAAACTAAAAGGAGAGTGGGGATATAGTCTGAAATACAAATATAGCAAAATACTAAATCTAAAGCATATGTAAGTTGTTATGAATTGCCAGTAATTTTGTGGTTGTATTTGGTTGGCTTCTCTTGATTCAGGTAGTTGGTACATAACCCTGGGTTTCCTGAAGTTTGAAATTAATGCCTGATTTGTCTTGATTTTACAAGTCAGTCTGTAAAATTTCCTGCTTGCTTCGGTATGCATGGACTTTATAACAGGCAATAACATTCAGAAATTCTCAAGCTAACTTTCTAAAACTCTTAAGAACTTTTGCCTGTTTGGAAGCTGGAAGCATAGTGTTAAAGGGCACCAAACTAAAACTGCTCTGTTTTATTTGTACATCACTCCACAAAATCAATCGAATACAGTAGAGTTTGGACTCGTGATATGAAAAGGTTTCATGAATGGCAAAGGATGTGTTTAGAGTTTTACCCTTAAACCTGTCACAGGCCAAGTTCCCATGTGATGACTAGAAAGTCAGCTGTACCTCAAAGAGAAATTTAATAAGAGGATAGTAACCTTGTAAGGTGGAGATGCACAGGGCCAGAGGTGATGCCTTGTGTGTCTCCCTGAACCTTACAGATTGGGGGTTTTTATAGTATTGTCAAGGCCACGGGGTAAGTGATTTCAAAAGACCTTATGCAGGCAGGTATTCATAAAATCCTGACCCTTTTGTGAAAGTCAGGAAGCAGAACAAAGCTGTGATAAATGCCTTAGATAGACTTCAACTTCCTTCAGGCTAGGTGCATGCACAGTCTCTTTCTAAGATGGAGTCTGTGTGTTCCAATATGGATGCCGTGACTTCTTCTACACAGGTGTATTCTGCTGTTTGCTCTTGGTTTGAGTCTTGGACTTGTCTTGGATTGCCCATCTTAGTTCATCAGGTGGTAAAGGAGGGCAGGAATGCACAGATTCCAAAACCGGTTAACCCTGACCACAGGGAGTGAGCTGGAAAACATTTCAAGAATGGGCTATTATCAGGAAATGTCATCTAAGCAGTACATTCATATTTGTGTTATTTCTTTTGCAGTGTCCCTTCCTAAGTCTCAGGATCTGAGAAATGTGATTGCCCTGTCCTGTAAGCTGTTCCTGTCTTGGCTTTATGATCTTAGGAACGTGGTTGCAGGGGCAGGATTCTTATGTGACTATGGCTAGGAGTAGCAGAATAAGGCCATGTTTAAACTGAACAAGATTAATATAGAGCTCAGGTTATGAAGTTAGAGCATATATTCATCTCCCAGAGATTCTAATCTGTCTATACTATTACAAACCCTGTCAGTACAGCACACTGGAACAGCAAGCCAACCCACAAAGTCAACTATTAAATCAAGTTGTAAAGCAACATCACCAAACTGAAAAATTAATCCCACAGCTATCGAGTCTATTGCAACTCATAGTGACTCTTTAGAAGAGACTAGAACTGCCACATAGGGTTTCCAACACTGTAAATCTTTACGGAAGCACACTGCTACATCTTTCTCCCATGAATGACTAGTGGGTTTGAACCACTAAACTTTTAGTTAGCAACCAAATGCTTTAACCACTATACAACCAGAGCTCCTTAGTCTACTTAAAGTAAAAGCAAAAGAGGTTTATTGAGGGGTAGAGTGATTCTCGAATTGGGGTAGCACAGAGCAACTGGACATTACAAAGTATTCCAACAGTCAGAGGCCTTGCAGGGCTTAAACATTAAAATATCAGAAACTAACAATAAAATATACTCTGATTGGCTAAAGTACGTTCTTCTGATTGGCCATTTTCAGTAAACCATTAAAAGCATACCTAGGCAAGTTGATATTGGTTTATCTACTTTCAAGGACATGTCCCCCCCTGAGGCCAAGCTGTCCTTCCTTTGTTTACAAATCAACACTCATGGTTCATCATCTCAGAAACAAGCAGTGCCTAGGACAAAATGAAATCAGAATCAGGTTTTGTGTAAGCCATTTTAGTCATGCAAAATACCTCAGATTTTGGAGGGCTCTTACACAAAGCAAATTAACAAGTGTGGAGCATAGCTTTAGCACTTAAGTTTTGGCCAAGTTATAAGTCTATTTTAAGGAAGTCTTATTTACGGATAAGAATTTTAAGGCATTCTTCATTATGGATAAGTTAGAGACCTACCACAGACAGCATATATTGATTAGAAAATTTATTTTTTATTACTAGGTGATGAACAGTGAGCTTCTGCTGTGAAGCACTGTCAAATTGGCTCCAACTCTGAATTAGCCAAGCACTGTCCTTCTATTCCGGGTACGATGCTGAACATATTATATACATTACCTCATTTAATTCTCCCTAACACCTCTGGTGGGAGCTCTAGTAGCATAGTGCCTAAGGCATTTGACTGCTAACCAGAAGGCTGGCAGTTCAAACCCACCAGCCACTTCTCAGAAGGAAGGTTGGGCAATCTACTTCCATAGTGATACCGCCTCAGAAACCCAAGGAGGGGTCGCTATGAGTCTGATCCAACTTGATGACAGTGTTTGGTTTGGTTGGAAAGCCTCTAAGGTATTAGTTTCTTTGTTTACTATGTGAGAAAACCGACAGTTAAACAGGTTGCAACCACCAAGATTACACAATCAGAAGGAAGAATTGATGGGATTCAACTTGCCTTCCTGAACTATTTTGCTATATACATTCCCTTCTAGGACCCAACTCTTAGTTCTTATAATAGTGACCTATTGAATCTATTATAGAAATGAGAAAAATTAGGAAAATACATATATACATACATACATATTGCACATGCAATATATATAATCTATAAATTTATATGCTTTCTATATAATTTACAAAAATAGCTCTGGTAGCATAGTGCTTAAGGCACTTTACAGCTAATCAGAAGGCTGGCGGTTCAAACACACCAACCACTCCTCGGAAGGAGAGTTGGGCAATCTACTTCTGTAGTGATACTGCCTTGGAAACCCAAGGAGGGGTTGCTATGAGTTGGGGCCGACTTGATGGCACATAACAACAACAACAACAACACTATATTTATGTAGGTATACTTTGTGTGCTAGGTGCTTAAAAAAATCAATTTAATCATAATCTTATGATGCAATTTCTTTTCATTTTAAAGATGGGAAAACACACTCAGAGGATTAATTGACTTGCCCAAAATAGAATAGATGCTAGCAAAGCTAAGTTGAGGTCAGATTCTATGTAGTCCTGGGCCTCTAACCCCTTTGTTTTTGATCCTGTGACCCGCCTATCTTGTCTTTTCCTCCACTTGCAACTTCAATCTTTCCTTCTTTATTGGGTATACCTTTCTCCCTGCCTTTTATCTGCCTTTACTAATTTTTATTTAGCTTTCCCTCAGCAAGATGTCTGAAATTAAAAAAGAACAAGAAGTCTAACCTTGATGGTAGTCTATTCCCTCACCATCCTCTCAGGGTACATTTCCTTGATATTGAACTCCAGCTTTCACCACCCTATAGAAATTGGTTTGTCTTAAATAAATTCTTTACATTTAAAGTATTACCTTTTCTGTGAGCTCTGTACTTTCCAATTAGGCTACCCTCTTCATATTTTCTCCCTTCTTGTTTTTGCTCATGCTGTGTGTGTGTGTGTGTGTGTGTGTGTTTTCCTTTGTAAAGAACTCTGTTCATCCCCATTTTACTTAATTGAAGTCCTATCAGTTATTTAGGGTTAAATTTAGTTGTTCAAGATCAGTTGAACAAATATTGATTGAGTCAACTATGTTTCAGACTTTGTTTTAGGTATAGGGATAAAATGAAGATTCAGATATGGACACTACTCTTGAATTTAATATTCATTAATTTAAACAACATTTTCTTATAAATTCTGTAGGTTTCCACTATAAGCATTTCTGATTCCTTGCCAATTGACAATGCCAATTTTTTTTCTGGGTATTTGGAAAATTTCCTGTTATCATAGCCTTTTCACCATTATAGCACTCAATGTCTCCCCTGTGGGCCATAACACATTCCTTCTTCTGGTCTGACAGTTACTTGAAGACATATCGACTCCTGCAGAAATAAAAACTCCTTGAGTGGAGAGACTTGTCTTTTTTCCTTTTTATGTATTTTCTAACCCAGCAGTTGTTGAATTAAATATGGAAATGAAATTAAAAAAAAAAAAAAATGGGTGAAAACAGTATGGTTTTAGAGTGAAACTTAGAAAGGAGAAAAAGGAATATGTGAAAAATATTTACCTGGGAAAGGTGAAAAAACAAAAACAAACAAACAAAGCAGAAAGAGAGATAAGTTCAAGAATTAGAGCAAGTGTTGTTGTTAGTTGCCTCTGAGTCAGGCCACCTCATAGAACAAGTATTTGGATCAAAGTTGTTTTAATGGTGTTTTACCTAGATAAAGGTAGAAACTCTTTATGTTTTAAGTCTGAAAAACTATCTTCTGTAATGAAACTTTATAAGCTGTTATTTGCCTACCTCTCTAGAATATATCCACCACTTGTCTGTCAGTTTGTCACACTATGGTGGCTTGTGTGTTGCTGTGAGGCTGGAGGCTATGCCACCGATACCAGCAGGGTCAAATACCAGCAGGGTCACCCATGGTGAACAGGTTTCAGTGGAGCTTCCAGTCTAAGACAGACTCAGAGCCATCCAATTCTCAAAGAACTGGGGAGTAAAAACCTTATGAATAGAAATGAAACAGTGTCTGATATATTACTTGAAAATTAATGAATAACCCTGAAACATTGTCCAATACAGTACCAGAAGATGAGTACCTCAGGTTGGAAGGCACCCTAAAATATGAATGGGGGAAGATCTGCCTCCTCAAAGTAGAGCTGACCTTAATGATGTGGATGGAGCAAACCTTTTGGGACCTCCATTTGCTCATGTGGCACAACTCAAAATGGGAAGAAATAGCTACAAATATCTGTTAATAATTGGAACATGGAATGTATGAAATGTGAATCTAAGAAGATTGGAAGTTGTCAAAATGAAATGGAAAGCATAAAGATAGATATCCTAGTCATTAGTGAGCTAAGATGGACTGGTTTTGTCCATTTTGAATCACACAACAATATGATCTACTATTTCAGGAAGGATAAATTGAAGAGGAATGGCATGACATTCATCACCATAAAGAATGTTTCAAGATCTATCCTGAAGTACAATGCTGTCCACGATTGGATAATATCCATAAGCCTACCAGGAAGACTAGTTAATACTACTATTATTCAAATTTACACACCAACCACCAAAGCCAAAGACGAGGAAATTGAAGATTTTTACCAACTTCTGCAGTCTGAAATCAACCAAACATGCAATCAAGATGTGTTGATTATCACTGGAAATTGGAATGAAAGACTAGTAGGTGGAAAACATGGCCTAGGTGATAGAAATGATGGTGGAGATCGCATGATAGAATTTTGCAAGACCAACAACTTATTCATTGTACATAATTTTTTTCAACAACATAAACAGTGGCTATACATGTGGTCTTCACCTCAAAGAATTCACAGAATCAGATTGACTACATCTGAGCAAATAGGCAATGGAGAAACTCAATATCTTCAGCCAAAACAAGGCCAGGAGCTGACTATGGGACAGACCATCAGTTGCTCATATGCAAGTTCAAGCTGAAGCCGAAGACAATTAAAACAAGTCCATGAGAGCTAAAATATGACTTTGATTATATCTCTTCTGAATTTACAGACCATCTAAAGAATAGATTTGATGCATTGAACACCAGTGACCAAAAACCAGAAGAATTGTGGGATGACATCAAGAACATCATCCATGAAGAAAGCAAAAGGTCATTAAAAAGACAAAACAGGAAGAAAAGATCAAAATGGATGTCAGAAGAGACTTTGAAACTTGAACAGAGAGTAGTTAAAATTAATGGAAGACATGACAAGATAAAAGAGTTGAACAGAAGATTTCAAAGAGCATCTCGAGAAGACAATGCCAATCATTACAAAGAAATGTGCAAAGACCTGGAGTTAGAAAACCAAAAGGGAATAATACACTCAGCATTTCTGAAGCTGAAAGAACTGAAGAAACAATTGAAGTCTGGAGTTGCAGTAGTGAAGGATTCTATGGGCAAAATATTAAATGATGCAGGAAACATCAAAAGAAGATGGAAGGAATACACAGGGTCACTGTACCAAAAAGAATTGGTTGATGTTCATTCATTTCAGGAGGTGGCATGTGATCAAGAACCAGTGGTACTGAAGGAAGAAGTCTAAGCTGTACTGAAAGAATTGGTGAAGAACAAGGCTCCAGGAATCGACAGAATACCCATTGAGATGTTTCAACAAATGAACACCACACTGTAGACACTCACTCAGCTATGCCAAGAGATTTGAAAGACAGCTACCTGGCCAACTGACTGGAAGAGATCCATATTTGGACCCATTCCATAGAAAGGTGATTCTATAGAAAGTGGAAATTATCAAACAATATCATTAATATCACATGCAAGTAAAATCTTACTGAAGAAAATTAAAAATTGGTTGCACTTGTATTGACAAAGAACTTCCAGAAATGCAAGCTGGATTCAAAAGAGGATGTGGAATGAGGGATATCATTGCTGATGTCAGATGGATCTTGGCTGAAAGCAAAAAATACCAGAAAGACATTTATTTGTGCTTTATTGAGTATGCAAAAGCATTTGATTGTGTGAATCATAACAAATTGTGGATAACATTGAGAAGAATGGGAATTATAGGGCACTTAATTGTGGGAGCTCTGGTAGCATAGTGGCTAAGGCACTTGACTGCTAACCAGAAGGCTGGCAGTTCAAACCCGCCAGCCACTCCTTGGAAGAAAGATGGGGCAATCTACTTCCGTAGTGATACTGCCTCGGAAATCCAAGGAGGGGTTGCTATGAGTCAGGTCCGACTCGACGGCACATAACAACAACAACAACAACAATTGTGCATGTGAGGAATGAACCTATATGCAGACCAGGAGGCTGTCATTTGAACAGAACAAGGAACTACTGCACGATTTAGAATCAGGAAGGGAGTGTGTCAGGGTTATATCCTTTCACCATACTTATTCAATATGTGTGTTGAGCAATTAATCTGAGAAACTAGACTACATGGAGAAGAGTGTGGCATCAGGATAGGAGGAAGACTCATTAACAACCTTGGATATGCAGACAACCCAACTTTGCTTGCTGCAAGTGAAGATGACTTGAAGCTATTACTGATGAAGGTTAAAGACCATAGTTTGCAGTATGGATTACACTTCAACATAAAGAAAATGAAAATCCTCATAACTGGGCTAATAAGCAGCATCATGATAAATGGAGAAAAGATTGAATTTATCAAAGATTTCATATTGCTTGATTCCACAATCAACACCCATGGAAACTGGGCAATTCTGCTGCAAAACCTCTTTAAAGCGCTGAAGAGCAAAGATGTCTCTTTGAAAACTAAGGTGCACCTAACTCAAGCCATGGTATTTTCAATTGCCTCATATGCATGTGAAAGCTGGAAAATGATTAAGAAAGATAGAAGCAGAGTGGATGCTTTTGAGTTGTGGTGTTGGCAAAGAATAGTGAAAGTACCATGGACTACCAGAAGAACAAATGTAGCAAGGATGGCCAGACTTCATCTCAGCTATTTTGGTCATGTCAGAAGGGAACATTCCCTAGAGTATATCATGCTTGGTAAAGTGGAAGGTCAATGAAGAAGGGGAATGCCCTCAAAGAGATGGATTGACACAGTGGCTGCAACGATGGGCTCAGATAGAGCAGAGATGATGAGGCTAGGAATCACAGCCTAGGAAACACTATGAGGCAGTTGTACTCTGCTCTATAGGGCTGTTATGAATGAGAATCACCTCAGTGCCACATAACTTAGAATATAAATACAATTTCAGTGATTCTGTTATTTAAATTCAGTTGAGGATAGGAATTTTATTGTTTTGTTCACTGATATGTAATTATTATTTAACATATTGTCTAATAAAAGAATTAGTATAATGTCACTGTAAGCATCCTTGCACAGTAAAGTAGATCTTAACATTGTCTTGATCTGTTCTTGATACAGGAGGAGCTCTGGTTGCACAGTGGTTAAGCAATTGGTTTCTCCCATAGTTAGACCCATAGCCTGCTTCATGGGAGAAAGATATGGTACTCTACTTCCGTTAAAGATCACAGCCTTGGACACTCTATGGGGGCAGTTCTACTCTGTCCTGTAGGTAGCTATGGGTCAGAATTGACTCAATGGCTAGGGGTTTTGTTTGTTTCTTGGCTCTTGATTCCTAGTTTGCCAACCTCTCTCTCTTTGTGGTGGGATTATCTCCCACAGACAGAAACATTTGAAACTAATCCCAGATGATGCATAAAGTGATTTAATTTATGGGCTACTTTTCCATGTGTTGTTGTTGTTAGGTGCCATTGAATCAGCCTTGACACAAAGTGACCCCTATGTACAACATTGCCCAGTCCTGTGCAATCCTTGCTATGCTTGAGCCCATCGTTGCATCCCTTATACTAATACATCTCACTGAGGGTCTTCCCCTTTTTCTCTGACTTTATTAAGCATGATATCCTTCTCCAGGGACTGGTGTCTTCTTATAATATGACCAAACTAGCCAAGATGAAGTCTGGCTATTCTCACTTTTAAGGAGCATTCCAGCTGCACTTCTTTGGGCCGATTTGTTCTTTCTTCTGAAAGTGCATGGTATTTTCAGTATTCTTCACCAACACCATAGTTCAAAGGCATCGACTCTTCCTTCAGTCTTCCTTATTCATTGACCAGCTTTCACATGCATATGAGGGTACTGAAAATGCCATGGCTTAAGTCAGGTGCACCTTAGTCTTCAAAGTGATATCCTTGCTCTTTAACACTTCAAAGAGGTCTCTTGCAGCAGATTTGCCCAGTGCAATAATTGTCTGATTTCTTGACAGCTGCTTTCATGGATGTTGATCGTGGATCCAAGTGAAATGAAATCCTCGAGATCCTCAAACTTTTCTCCATTTATCTTCATGTTACCTATTGGTCCAGTTGTAAGGATTTTTGTTTTCTTTATGATGAAGTGTAATCCATACTGAAGGCCGTAGTCTTAGATCTTCATCAGTAAGTGCTTCAATTAATCTTACTTTCACAGTAGGGTTTCCTATTTGATTCTTGATTGTCTGAATAGTACTGATGGTCTCTTCCCCAATACAGATATACTTTACTTTACTTGCCTCTTGTCTTATTACTTTCAGGCTTCTGGTTTCTTCTCTCCTTGCTTTTTGACTCTTTGCTGAATATTAGTCTAATACATTAATTGACCTCCATTACGCCTTTGTCTTTTTATTCTTGATTCCATTTTGATTACTTCTAGGTCTAGACCATGATTACGCCTTATCTCAAGTTTCACTTCCCATCATTAGTTCTCTTAGGCCTCTCTTTGTGAATAACTGCCATCCTTAGGTCTCAAATAAGAAGTTATTATTGTTATAGAAAGTAAAATCATATTAAATTATATATATATATATATATATATATACACACATATATACATATATGTGTGTGTATAAATATATATACACATATATATGTAAGTACTGAAAACTTTGTAAACAAAATTGGCATTCTATTTGCTTAAATAGATGTGGACTTGTTGGTGAATTAGACTTGTTGGACATATCAAATGTATAAAATTACAATATTGAATGTAGTAAAGCATTTATTCATTACAATAGGAGCTCTGGTCGCACAATGCCTAAGGCATCTGACTGCCAATCAGAAGGCTGGTGGTTCAAACCCACCAGCCACTCCTTGGAAGGAAGACTGGGCAATCTACTTCAGTAATGATACCACCTCAGAAACCCAAGGAGGGACTGCTATGAGTTGGACTGACTCCAAGGCAGTGAGTTTTTTTTTTTTTTTTTTTGATACTAACTCAAAAATGTTCCCAGGATCTTCTTGGGGCACATGTGCTGGCTAGAAAAACATTAGTGATCATAAATGCTGCATCAGGTTAACATCTGAGCCAAAACACATATTTTCATAAGAAACCATAACCCCAAAAAAAGGCACACATTTTTTTTCTTTAAATTTTATTTCTTTAGTTCTTGTTAAGAATATACATAGCAAAACACACAATTCAACAGTTTCTAATGTATAATTTAGTGAGATTGATTACATTCTTTCAGCTGTGCAGCCATTTTCACCCTCCTCTTCTGAGTTGATCCTACCTCATTAACACAGATCCCTGTTTCCTAAGGTTTCTATCTGATCTTTTGAGTTGCTTTTGTCAGTTTGATCCCATATATTGTATATTGTTCTTAAAAGAGGATAATTATCAAGGCAGATCTTTTTTTTTTTTAACAAATTATTTTGAATTATTGTCCAGTTTTAAGAAGACTTCAGGGAATATTTTTGGTTTAAGATTTAAATATCATCTCTGGGCAATAGTGTCAGTGATCATCTACTCTCCACAGCTCTAGAAATCTATGTTGTTTGTTGTTATGTGCCATCTAGTCGGACCCAATTCATAGTGATCTGTCCTTGGGTTTCAGAGGTGGTATCGCTACAGAAGTAGATTGTCCAACATTCCTTCTGAGGAGTGGCTGGTGGGTTTGAACCGACAGCCTTCTGGTTAGCAGTCAAGTGCCTTAGGCACTATACTACCAGAGCTCCTCTAGAAATCTATAGTCTATGAGAATTTGAAATTCTGTTCTGCTTTTTCCCACTTTTGATCAGGATTCTTCTATAGAATCTTTGATGAAAATGTTCAGTAATGGTAGCTGGGCACCATTTAGTTCTTCTGGTCTCATGGCAAATGGGGCAGTTTATTCATGCAGGCAATTAGCTGCACATTCCATATCCTCTTCCTATTCCCAATCCTCTTCTTCCTTTATTGTTCCAAATGAGTAGAGAGCAATTGTTGTGCTTGGATGGCTGCTTTGAAACTCTTAAGACCCCAGGCACTACACAATGAAGTAGGACATGTTATTAAGCCAATTAACTAGAACCTCCCACGAAACCATGACCTTAAACCTCCAAACCAAGGAACAAAATCCCATGAGATGTTTGGTTGTACCTAAGCAATCTCAGTAGCTACACTTTTTGATGTTGTTTATACACACACACACTCACATAACTTTTGCCAATTCAACTTTTTACAGGTATACAACTTAGTGGCAGCAACTATAATAATTGGCTGAAAGCATGCACTTTTGAGACTATGGATGTCTTTCTAAACCCTCACAGATGAGCAAAACTGAAAAAAAAGAATGTTGTCATGAGTGTAATAGACTCTCAACTAGATTATATACAAAAATAAGAGAGATAGCAACATATATAGATCATCCACACAACTCCTACATTGTGGTGATTATTATCCAAGCTAGTAGGTTAACTGATTGATGAAATGAAATCACAAATTCCCTTGTTACCTTAAAAGAGATATTGGTAATCTTTACATGCATTTCTCTTTTTTTTTATTTTTATTTTTTATTAGGATTTGGGTGAAGATTTACAGAGTAAATTCACTTTTCATACAGCAGTTCACATATACTTTGTCTCATGTCATTGACCAAAATTTACA
>NW_006922195.1:87328-92577 GCF_000298275.1 Orycteropus afer afer
AGGGGTCCAAGATTATCTTCTGTGTCTGTGTTAATTGGTTTCCCTTTTCTTTGTTGAAGAGGGTCTGTGCAATCCTTCTGCCTAGTCCTCCATCTTGCCCCGCCTCTTACATGCATTTCTTACAGAGAAAAAATTTGATAAAAATCATTCAATTGACATACATGAGAGATTAGTAATTTTTTTTAAAGGGTGTAGCTAATACCTTCCATCTTTAATTTTAACTTTGTTCATGTGCCTATTTTGTAAAAAACAGTCTCAGGAATTTTAATAAATTTGAATGATTCCTAGGCAGTAATTATCATTTATTGGATAAATTAATATATGATATAAAACTGCTAATAAACTTTGTACTGGAATTCTTTAAGGGCACATTTAAGACTTTGGGCATCATGGGATTAAACTCTTTTGAACCACAGAGTTTAATGGCCTAGAGTTAACTATTAAAGCAAAAAAAAAAAAACTTTGTACTTGAGTCTTGAGTGTGAAGATTTTGTTCATGACCAATAATACAGTTTGTTTGCTGTAATGGAAATAATATGACCTTACACATCAAGCAACTCAAATTTTCAGTTTGGGCTCCTGTCATGTCAATGCATAAAGCTTGATATCCTAGGCATTGTTGTTGTTGTTGTATGCTGTCGAGTAGGCCCTGACTCATAGTGACCCCTCATTGGGTTTCTGAGGCGATATCACTATGGAAGTAGATTGCCCAACCTTCCTTCTGAGGAGTGGCTGGTGGGTTAGTGAGCTGAAATGGACCGATATGGCCATTTTGAATCAGACAACTATATGATCTACTATGCCAGGAATGACAAATTGAAGAGGAATGGCATGGCATTCTTCAGCACAAAGGATGTTTCAAGATCTGTCCTGAAGTATAGGATAATATTCATATGTCTACAAAGAAAATCTATTTAAACTACTATTATTCAAATTTATGCACCAGCCACCAAAGCCAAAGGTGAAGAAATTGAAGATGTTTATCAACTTCTGCAGTCTGAAGTTGACCCAATATGCAATCAAGATGTGTTGCTTATCACTGGTGATTAGAATGCTAAAGTTGGAAACAAAGAAGAGTCACTGGTTGTTGGAAAATTTGGCCTTGGTGATGGAAATAACGCTGGAGATTGCATGATAGAATTTTCCAAGACCAATGATTTATTAAATGCAAATACCTTTTTGCAACAACACAAATGGCAGCTATACACGTGGACTTCACCAGATGGAGTATACAGGAATCATATTGACTACATCTGTGGCAAGAGGAGATGGAAGCTCAGTAATTTCAGCCAAAACAAGGCCAGAAGCTGATTGTGGAACAGACCATTGACTGCTCATACGCAAGTTCAGCTTGAAGTTGAAGATAATTAAAACAAGTCTATGATAGCCAAAATATGACCTTGAATATATCCTTCCTGAATTTAGAGACCATCTAAAGAATTGATTTGATGCACTGAATACCAGTGACCAAAAAACAGAAGAATTGTGAGATGACATTAAGAGCATCATTTATGAAGAAAGCAAGAGGTCATTAAAAAGATGAGAATGGAAGAAAAGACCAAAATGGATGTCAGAAGAGACTCTGAAACTTTCTCTTGAATGGAGTAGCTAAAAAATATGGAAGAAATGACAAGATAAAAGAGCTGAACAGAAGATTTCAAAGAGCAGCTCAAGCAGACAAGGCCAATTACTATAATGAAACATACAAAGACCTGGAGTTAGAAAACCAAAAGGGAAGAACACGCTCAGCATTTCTCAAGTTGAAAGAACTGAGGAAAAAATTTTAGCTTCAAATTGCAATACTGAAAGATTCTATGGGCAAAATATTGAATGATCCAGGAAGCATCAAAAGAATATGGAAGAAATACACAGAGTCACTGTACCAAAAAGAACTGGTCAATGTTCATCTATTTCAGGAGGTGGCATATGTTCAAGAACCAATGGTATTGAAGAAAGAAGTCGAAGTAGCACTGAAAGAATTGGCGAAGAACAATGCTGCAGGAATTGACAGAATACCCATTGAGATGTTTTAACATACGAATGCCCCACTGGAGGCACTCACTCGGTTATGCCAAGAGATTTAGAAGGCAGCTGCTACCTGGCCTACTGACTGTAAGAGATCCGTATTTGTACCCATTCCAAAGAAAGGTGATCTCACAGAATGTGGAAATTATCGAACAATCTCATTAATGTCGCACACAAATAAAATCTTACTGAAGATAATTCAAAAATGGTTGCAGCAGTTTATTGACAGAGAACTTCCAGAAATACAAGCTGGTATCATAAGAGGACGTGGAACAGGAGATATCAGTGTTGATGTCAGATGGATCTTGGCTCAAAGCAAAGAATACCAGAAAGATGTTTACTTGTGTTTTATTGACTATGCAAAATTATTTGATTTTGTGGATCATAACATATTGTAGATAACACTGAGAAGAAAGAGAATTCCAGAACATTTAATTGTACTCATGAGGAATGTGTACATAGATCAGGAGGCTGTCGTTCAAACAGGAAAAAGGAACACTGCATGGTTTAAAATCAAGAAGGGAGTATGTCAGGGTTTTATCCTTTCACCATACTTATTAAATATGTATGCTGATCAAATAATCTGAGAAGCTGGACTATATGAAGAAGAACGTGACATCAGGATTGGAGGAAGAACCATTAACAACCTGCAATATGATGATGACACAACTTTGTTGCTGAAAGTGAGGATGACTTGAGGTACTTACTGATGAAGATTGAAGACTACAGTCTGCAGTATGGATTACATCTCAATATAAAGAAAACTAATTCTTCACAACTGTACCTGTAAGCAGCATTACAATGAATGGAGAAAAGATTGAAATTGTCAAAGACTTCACATTGCTTGGTTCTACAATTGACACCAATGGAAGGAGCAGTCAGGACATCAGACAATGTACAGCACTGGGCAAATCGGCTGCAAAAGACCTCTTTTAAGGGCTGAAGAGCAAAGATTGTCTCCTTGAGGATTAAGGTGCGCCTGACACAAGCCATTGTATTTTCAATCGCCTCATATGCATGTGAGAGCTGGACAATGAATAAGAAGGACTGAAGAAGAGTTGATGCTTTTGAGCTGTGGTGTTGGCGAAGAATGCTGAAAGTACCGTGGACTGCTACAAGAACTAACAGGTCTGTCCTGGAGGAAGTGCAGCCAGAATACTCCTTGGAGATCATGTTGTCAGAAGGGACCATTCCCTGGAGAAGGATGTCATACTTGATAAGGTGGAGGTAGACGAAAGAGGGGAAGGCTCTCAGTGAGATGGATTGACACGGTGACGGTGGCGATGGGCTCAAGTATAGCAAGAATCATGGAGCTGGCTCAGGACCAGTCCATGTTTCGTTCTGCTGTGGATGGTGTTGCTATGAGTCAGAGATGACTTGATGGCACTTAACAATGAACCTATTGGATAGACTAGAACTGCCCCATAGGGTTTCCTAGGCTATAATGTTTATAGAAGCAGATCACCAGGTCTTTTCTCCCAAGGAGGAGCTAGGTAGGTTTGAGCCACTAACCTTTCAGTTAAGAGCCAAGCACTTAACCATTGTGCCACCAGGACTCCTTAATAGAACACTAAACCAAAAAATGAAAACCACTGCCATTGAGTCAATTTCAACTCATAGCAACACATTAGGACAGAGTAGAACTGCCCTATGGGGTTTCCAAGAATGCAAATCTTTACAGAAGTAGATTGCCTCATCTTTCTCCCATGGAGAACTGGAGGGTTGGAACTGTGACCTTTTGGTTATCAGCTGAATGTCTTAACCACTGAGCTACCAGAGCTCTATAATAAAACACTAAAAACAAAAAAACAAACTCACTGCTGTCAAATCAGATCCCATTCACAGTGACCCCTCTTTGGGTTTCTGAGGTGGTATCACTACAGATGTAGATTGCCCAGTCTTCCTTCCGAGATGTAGCTGGTGGGTTTGAACCACCAGCCTACTGGTTAGCAGTCCAATGCCTTAGGTACTGTGTCGTTGTTGTTGTTGTTGTTATATGCTGTGGAGGCGGACCCAACCCCTAGTGATCCCTCCTTGGGTTTCCGAGGCAGTATCACTATGGAAGTAGATTGCCCAACTTTCCTTCCAAGGAGTGGCTGGTGGGTTTGAACAACCAGCCTTCTGGTTAGCAGTCAAGTGCCTTAGGCACTCTGCCACCAGAGGGCATTTTAATTGATTTATGGTTAAAAAAGCACAGAAAACTGTATGAATCAATTTCTGAGTTTCATCTTTTCAACCCTTAGTGGCATTTTGCAAAATACAAATTCTCTTTCCCAGAGTATCCAGTCTGATTAGTTCAACCTAGTATACTCAGCCCAGTTGTCTGGTGTGATGGTTAAGGTTGTATGTCAACAGGGCTGGGCTGTGATTCTCAGTGGTTTTGAAGTTGTGACGTAGTCATCTCCTGTGATGAGATCTGATATAATGTCATCACTTCCATGATGAGTTCTGCTATGAACAGCCAGTCAGTTGAAAGGAAATTTCCTCAGGGGTGTAGCCTGAATCTGATATGTAAAGCTTTCTGACTTTTTGCTTGACCTGGATCCTGGATCTGGTTCCTCATCATCTGACTTCCAGTTCTTTGGACTTGAGCCAGTGACCTGACCTATTGCCTGCCAATCTTGGGATCTGTTAGCCTCTGAAGACTGTGAATAAGCAACCTGCCATATACCTGCTGATCTTGGGTTCATCTGCCACTGCAGCTACATGAGTCAGGAGAAGCCTCCCTCCTGTCATCTGACCCATGGCCTTGGTACTTGCCAGCCTTTATAACTGTGTGGGACATTTCCTTCAGATAAATCTGCCTTGAAATAAATCTCTATAGCTTTCTCTCTTGAACTCTTTCTCCATGTATATGGATATATACATGCTTCACTAGTTTGCCTTCGCTAGACATTCCAGCCAAATGTATCTGATACTGCCAAACTTTGCCTGGTTTTCATCCTGACTAATAAAGAACAATTTCCAAGTCTCTCCTTTCTATGTAAATGAGGAATTAATAATATTTCTCTTCCAAAGAAAAATAATGAGTGTGCATATTGGCTATTTCGTGAGAATGTTGTATACAGTTTTCTGTGATGGCTTCTGACCTTAGGGACCAAGCAACTTGCATTTTATTATTATTTATTATTATGATGCTACCTCTACAAACTGAAAGAACTGAAGAAAAAATTTAAGCCTCGAGTTGCAATAGTGAGAGATTCTATGGGCAAAATATTGAATGA
>NW_006922195.1:94087-97164 GCF_000298275.1 Orycteropus afer afer
GATGATGGGCTCGAGTATAGCAGGGATTGTGGGGCTGGTGCGGGATCGGGCAGTGTTTCGTTCTGCTGTGCATGGGGTCGCTATGAGTCGGAAACTACTCGACGGCACTTAACAACAACAACAACAACCTCTACAATCCCCAAACTTGGCACCTGAACTAGAAAGGTTTCTGAAAACTTCCTCAATTACAGTGACTGTCTTACATTTGTAGAGCCCATATTATTCACCACACTATTTAGACTATTTTATGTGCTTTTGAAGTCCAGTAAAGGTCATAGAAATAGCTATATGGAGGAGAAATATTAGAAATGAAGTCCAATCTGTTCCTTTTTGCAAATGAGAAAACTGCATTAAGTGACTTGCTGAAGGTCAAAGTAAATCAGTCATAAAACAAATGTGTACCAGCTATATTTTTTGTTCAGAAGCAACTTTAATATCAAAGATCCTCTCTGTATCATTTACTGTATGGTAGGCATTGTTGTAGCATAGTGCCTAAGGCACTTGACTGCTAACCAGAAGGTTGGAGGTTCAAACTCACCAGCCACTCCTCAGAAGGAAGATGGGGCAATATACTTCTGTAGTGATACTGCCTCGGAAACCCAAGGAGGGGTCGCTATGAGTCGGGTCCAACTCGACAGCACACAACAACAACAACAACAGGCATTGTTGTAAGAAGTTCAATTGAATTAAGTAATTTAATTCTCCTAGCAACTCTATTATGTCCATTTTACAAAGTAGGAAATTGAGGGACCATAAACCATACCAAACCCATGGCCATCAAGTCCATTCTGATTCATAGCAACCCTAGAAGACAGAATAGAACTGCCCCACAGGGTTTCCAAGGCTGTCAAGTTTTACAGAAACAGACTACTTCATCTTTCTTTTACAGAGGCAGGTAGATTCCAACCACTGACCTTTTAATTAGGAGAATGCTTTAACCACTTGTGATGGTTGGAGCTATGTGTCAACTTGGCTGGACCACGATTCTGTCATTTGAGCAATTGTGATGTGGGTTGTTCCCATGATGGGATCAGATGTATATGTTTTGAGCAGCCAATCTGTTGAAGGGAAGTTTCCCTGGGAGGGTGGCCTGCTTCCAGTATATGTATGGACATCTTGAGAAAAGAGATCTCTCTCTTCTTCTGTGGATTGGGATCCTATTGTGCTGCCTACAATTGTCCGTGAGTGAACAATCCACCACTTGACTTGGAGATCTTGGATTCGTCATTCATTGGAGTCAACAGCCAGTATACTGCCTTCCATCCTTGAGCTCATTAGCCCCTGCAGCTGTGTGAACCGGGAAAAGCCTCCAGCTTGACATTTGATCCAAGAATTTGGGACTTGCCAGCTTCTATAAGTGTGTGAACCATTTTCCTAAGATAAATTTCTCTTTTTCTCTCTCTCCCTATAAGCTTTACTGGTTTTGCTTCTCTAGAGAATCCAGCCTAGCACACCACTGTAGCACCAGAGCTCCTAAATGAGGTGCAGGTAGATGAGATACTTGTCTAAAGTTAATAGGAAACAGCAGAGCTAGGATTCAAAGCCAAGCAGTGAGATGCCAGTGTCCCTGCTCTTGGTTGCTACCTACCTGTCCACAGCTGCAGGAATTAAAAAAAGAAAAGAAACAAACAAACAAAAAACTTATTATAGGTTAAACTTTGTTGTGTACTTCTTATTATTTACTATGAAAATTATTCTTACTAAAGCCTAAGTTAAAATGTATTTTATTTATTGTCTTGTCTTCAAGTGAACAAATTATCTTAGATTTCTGACTCTTCTGAACTCTTAGACAAATATTTTCAGAAACATAGTGGATAGAGTTATAAGCTATATACGTATGTATGGATATATCTATCTATATGCTTAAAGAAATTCTTAGGTAAAGAGTACTACTTTCTTGTGAATAGCTTTAAAACATCTCATCTATCATTGCAAGTTCTAAAATCTATGAGTATAACCCACTGCCACAGAGTCAATTCCGATTCATAGTGACTCTATAGAACAGAGTAGAACTACCTCATAGAGTTTCCAAGGCTGTATATTTTTACAGAAGTAGACTGCTTCATCTTTCTTCTGTGGAACGCTAGTGGGTTCCAACCACTGACTTTTTGCTTAGCAGCCACTTTAATCACTATGCCACTAGAGTGCTTTTGTAAATAGCTTTAAAACATCTAATTACTCTATCACAAAAGTACAAAAATCTATGAATATAAGGTCTCTATAAATGATGGCTAAAGTAACTTGCCAAAAAGTAAATTAGATGAATAATTGCAGGTGTGTGCTTTTTCTTCCATACGCTTTCTTACTGAAACCAGAACTCTATACTTGAGGTTAATTTCTTTTTTCAAATTATGTACAAGCAGCACATATGGATCCAATTACTTAATTTTCTATAGAGTTGTAATGACAATTACTTCCACCAGTTCCAGCCAGTCTGCCAGATCTCTACAGGGAATCTGAAGGATGGCTCCTCTAAGTGACCCTTTGTCCTTTTTGAAAGAAGCCAGTCAGTAGCAGATGCAGTGGGTGTGTTGTGTATGGTGCTTGTGTTGTGTGTTTGAAGGAAAAAATACTTATAGTAATCTAGTCTTTTGGAAAGGAAAAGACAAAAGTTAAAGGGAAAAATGTGAAGATGTAAAGAGAGAGAGGAAAACAAAAAGGAAGAGCTTGAGTGTTAAGCAATTTCTATGGAATCTTTGTTTATTTTAGGAAAATCTGTTTTATAACTTAATTACCATGCACCAGATTGATCATAGTAAATTGAAATACTAAGGAAGGTTGGGCAATCTACTTCCATAGTTATAGCCCCTTGGAAACCTAAGGAGGGGTCATTGGATCCGATTCGATGGCAGTGAGTTTTTAAGACAGTACTGTATTAAATATATTTAAGGTAATTGAATGACAATCTCCTGGAAAAGATTTCAATTTTGAAAATACTGTTCTAGTTATTTAAGTACACCTCAGCATGAGTGGCAAAGATGGTATTAACATATCAATGTTTACTTTAGATTGTTACAGAGAGCAGTAGAATGTTATTTTTAATTTTTAATTTTTTTAAATTTTATTTTATTTATTGT
>NW_006922195.1:100665-116080 GCF_000298275.1 Orycteropus afer afer
AGGTCCCTGCCAGACCACAGCTCCGTATGTCTCCTTTTTTGGTATTTTCACGCAAATTCTTCTGCTAGTTGGGGTTTAGTCTACTTCTGTATCCTTCCCTTCAAGGCTCAGCGGTCCAAGATTATCTTCTGTGTCTGTATCAATTGTTTTCCTTTGTCTTTGTTGAAGAGGGTCTGTGCAGTCCTTCTGCCTACTCCGCCATCTTGCCAGAGTAGAATGTTATTTATTTTAAAATCTCATCTTAAAAATAAAATTGACGAAGGTCACCATGCTCTTTATTTTACATTTTCTGCTTAATCTCTTCTCTGTTTCTCTGATTTCTTTTCCATCTCATTTCTTTCTTTCTTTCTTTTCATCTTGTAATAATATAGACAGATTAGAATTTCTGGGAGATGAATATGTGTTCTAACTTCAAAACCTGAAGTCCATATTAATCTTGTTCCATTTAAACATTGTCTTATGCTACTACTTGAAGTCACATAAGAATCCTGCTCCTGCCACCACATTCCTAAGATCATAAAATAAAGACAGAAACAGCTCATAGGACATGGCAAACACATTCCTCAGAACCTGGGACTGAAGAACCCAAAAAAGCCAAACTCACTGCCATCTAGTCAATTCTGAATCATAGCGACCCCCATTGGTTTCTGAGAAAGTAAATCTTTACAAAAGTAGATTGCCCACTCTTGCTTCCATGGGCTAGTGGGTGGGTTTGAACTACCAACCTTTCTGGTTAGCAATCACATGCCTTAGGCACTGTGCTTGTCCTTGAGGCTAAGGAAGGGATATTGCAAAAGAAAATGCAAATGTAAATATACTGCTTAGACGGCATTTCCTGATAACAGGCTATTCTTGAGATATCTTCTAGCCCATTACCTGTGGTCAGTGTTAACCAGTTTTGGAACCTGTGCATCCTTGTCCTCCTTTGCCACCTGATGAACTAAAATGGCCAATCCAAGATGAGACCAAAACTCAAACCAAGAACAAAACTGTGCAGAAGAAGTTGCAGCATCCTGTTGGAACACACAGACTCCATCTTAGAAAGAGACTGCATGCACCTAGCCTGAAGGAAGTTGAGGTCTATCTAAGGAATTTATCACAGCCTTATTTTGCTTCCTGATGTTCACAAAAGAGTCAGGATTTTATGAGGACCTGCCTACATATAAGGTCTTTTGAAATGACTTACTCCACGGCCTTGACAACTACGATAAAAAGAGACATACATGGCATTGCCTCTGGCCCTGTGTATCTCCACCTTGCAAGGTTACTATCCTCTCACTAAATTTCTTCCTGAGTTAGAGCTGACTTTCTAATCATTATTCCGGAATGTGGCCTGAGACAATCTTACATGTGTTGTTGTTAGATGCCATCAAGTTGTTTATGACTCATAGCGACCTTATGTATAACAGAACAACATCTTACGTAACAGCATTTATACCAGCAAAATATGATAAAAGAAAAAATTCAAAGCCGAATTACTAAGGAGATGATGGTTTTCTTTACCATTTTGGAGATCATATTCCTTTTCCTTTAAGTGATTTTTCAGTACTCCCTGTTTGTAAAAACTTTTCCCAAGGGAACAATGAAACTCCAACACAATGTGAATAACCAGAGAGGAGGTGAGCAGTGAGAGAAAGAATCTGTACTCTAAGAATAAAATTGGAGTGGGAGGGAGGATGGGGAAGCCCCATGCTCATACTCTCTGAGAGACATTTTTACATTAGAGATATGTAACAGCTAGAATCTTATAGTTAAAAACTACAGCATCAGAACATTATTCCAATAGATCATGTTTAATTTAGTTTGTATACATTCTTGTAGGAAGTTATATGGATAATTAAGTACATTTGATTACAGGAATAAGAGAAACAAGCTATTTTTACAGAGGCAAGTCTGGTAAATGAAATACATACTTACTTAACAATAGATTTTTATTACACATGTTTAAAATTCAGACATTAAAAATCTTTCCACAGCCACAAAGTTCTTTTCAGTTTTTGACTGTTTCCAGTGAGATGTATTTTCTTTCTTCATAGTTGTAGCAAACAAACTCTAAATTCTGTGTGCTCTGAGCCCCTTTGACTCTTGTGACCAAGAAGACAAATTTATAAATCCATTTTAAGTAGGCTTAAATCTTAGAAGTCTACCATGGCTAAAGGAGCTCTGGTGGTGTGGCAGTTAAAGCACTAGGCTGCTAAGCAAAAGGTTGGTGGTTTGAACCCAGCAGCCTCTCCATGGCAGAAAGAGAGGTCACCCTGCTTCCGTAAAGATTTATAGCCTTGGAAACACTATGGGCAGTTCTAGTCTGTCCTATAGGGTCACTATGATTTAAAATTAACTAGATGGTAATAGGTTTATCATGGCTAAGAAAGGAACCTCTTTCTAAACTGTTAGAAAGTGATTCAAGAAAAAAGAAAAAGGGACTAGTAAAACCAGCTATGATTTACACTTCTGATGAGAGTGAAACAGTTAATCTAGTTGCCATTTATCCACTAAACTGATGTTTTTAGTCTAAGTATTTGCCTTTACCTTAATAGGAGCTCTGGTAGCGCAGTACCTAAGGCATCTGATTGCTAACCAGAAGGTTGGTGGTTCAAACCCACCAGGCATTCTGTAAAAGCAAGACTGTGAAAGCAATCTTCCATAAAGATTGATCACCTTAGAAACCCAATGGGGGTCGCTGTGAGTCAGAATCAGCTCAATGGCAGTGGGTTTGCTTTTTTTTTTTTTACCTTAATAAATTTAAGTATATGGTACACATATCGCTAATTGAATCTTTTTTTTGGAACAAGTCAGACATAGTTCTCAATGTCTTCAAAGAGAAGTTTTAGTTCTTACCAAGCAGAAGTGATGAATATTGCAAATGTAAAAGGATACTTTTTGTTATTTGTTGTTACGGTTTTTGTTTTTGATGTATCCTGATTTGTATCTAGCGGCCTGAAATGGATGAGGATTATCAAATAGATCCCCTTTCTTCCTCTCAGAAATCCATTTGAGACCTAAATTGTTCATTTCAAAGTAAAGTATAAGCCATTAGTGAGGGAAAGAAAATATTTAATTTAGTTTGAAAATAATAAAGACTGAAATTTGGATTGCTCTAAAATTGTGTAATTTCAATCATTTCAGCCACTTTTCTTCATGCAGATTCAAGTGATTTATTTTTCATAACAGGTAATATTTTCAAGACTGAAAACTTTACGCCAAATAGATCATAGTCTTTATAACATTTACCTTTCTTGCTTCTTAAACTCCTTGATTATTTTTCCCTCTAGCTGAATTGCCGTAGCATGGTTGTTGTTGTGAGTTGCCATGGAGTTGTTCCCCCTCCCCGCTCATGCCCACTGATGCACAGGGATTGGAACACTGTCTAGTCTTGTGCCATATCCATGATGGGTTGCAAATTGGTCTGTGTGTTCCATTGGGCTTTCATTAATTTTAAGAAGTAGATCTCTAAGTTTTTCTTCCTAGTCCATTTCAGTCTGTTTAGCATCACAGCAAAATATAAACTTCCACTTGACAAACAGGTACTAAGCATAAAGAGTACTAGCTGGGAGTCAAACAATGTGCTTCTGAATGAAAGTAAAAATTTTACCACTGAGCAACCACCGCATGATAGCATAGTAAAAACTGAAAATCCATTGCCTTCAAGTGGATTCTGACTCAGAGTAGAACTGCCCCATAGGGTTTCCAAGGCTGTAAATCTTTCTTCCGTGGAGTATCTGGTGGTTTGAACCACTGCCCTTTCACTTAGCAGCTAAATGCTTAACCATAGCGCCCGAAGGATCCTTTGGTAGCATGGTAGAATACTATATTTTACATTCTTCTATCAATTGATAGCTAAGATTGAATATCCCTAATCCCAAACATCTAGAGAAATACAGAATTTATGATTTAGAAATATTCAGATATTACATAGCTCTTAAAAGTGTAGACCAAAGTGGTTTCCATTGTGTATCCATATACTTACCATCACTTTGCCAGAGCCTACTGTATTTTTCATAAATAATGTGCCCATATAAATAATGTGCACATGCATGTAATGTGCATATCACTCACAGAAAGCTAAGGTATGAGGGATTCTAGGAAATTTACAAAAAAAGTATAACATGTTCTTTCTGGGTCAGTATGTCTAACCACATTGAAATCCCTCCTTATAAAGTTTTGAATGGCAGAATATTCTGCAACCTTAGAGCCTCTTCTTGAATAGTCCACAGAAGGAAGGGGTCATGGAAGATGAATGAAAGTAATTAAGACTAATTGAGTATATTATATTGTTACTCATGGCTTAATTTTTACACACACTCAAGCTTCATGTTTTGTTTATTTATTTCTTTTTTAGAGACATTGTATTTGCTATCTTTGTTTTCATTTTTATAGGTTAAAATGCTATGCATTATAAAAACAAAATGTTTGGAGATGCTGATAAGCAAAACATTATCGAAGAAAAGGAATAAGGTAAGAAGCTTCATATTCCCCAATCTCAGCACTTACCTACTACACAGTCCAAGTAGTCAAAACAGCCTGGTAGTGGTACAACAACAGATACACAGACCAATGCAACAGATCTGAGAACCCAGAAGTAAATCTGCAAATTTGACACTTGATCTTTAACAAAGTGTTGAATTCCATTAAATGGGAAAGAGAGAATCTCTTTAATAAATGATAGTGACAAAATTAGATATTTATTTGCATGAAAATGAAACAAAACCCATATCTCATACCCTACACAAAAACTAAGTCAAAATGGGTTACAGACCTAACTGTAAAACCTAAAACTGTAAAGACTATGGAAGAAAAAATAGAGATAACACTTGGGGCCCTAATACACAGCATAAGTAGGATACCAAATATAGCTAAAAATTCATAAACAGCAGACAATAAATTCAATAACTAGGATTTCCTAAAATTAAATAACTATGCTCATCCAAAGACTTCATCAAAAGAATGAAAACAGAACCTGCAGCCTGGGGAAAAAATTTTGGCTATGACATATCCAAAAAGGGTCTAATCTGTAAAATTTGTAGAAACATTCAACACATCAACAAAACATAAAGAATCCAATTTAAAAACAGGCAAAGGACATGAACAGACCTTCATTATAAAAGACATTCAAGTGGCTGACAAACACATGGAAGATGCTCATGAGCATTAGCCATTAGAGAGATGCAAATTAAAATTATGAGACACCATCTCATCCTAGAAATAATGGCACTGATCAAAGAAAACAGAGAACAACAAATGGTGGCAAGGCTGTGGGGAGATTGTAACTCTTGTACACTGCTGGTGGGACTGCAAAATGGTACAACCACTATGGAAAAAGGTATGGCACTTCTTTAAAAAGTTAGAAATAGAAATACCATATAATCCATCAGTCCCATTCCTAGGTATATATCTTAGAGAAATAAGAGTGGTGACACAAATAGACAAATGTACACTCATGTTCATAGCAGCATTATTCTGAATAGCAAAAAGATGGACATTATTAATCAATGCATGAGTGGGTAAAGAAACTGTGGTGCATGCATAAAATGGAATTCTATGCAACAATGAAAAATAGTGATGAATCCATGAAACCTCTCATAACATGGATGACTTTCAAGTCAGATGATATTATGCTGAATGAAACAAGTCAAACACAAAGGTGAAATACTATATGGGACCACTATTAGAAAATGTCAAGATAGGTTTACTCAAAGAAAATAAACATTCTTCAATGTTTATTCGAGAGTGGTGGGGGAGAGAGAAGGAGAAGCCCTAACTAGGTAGTAGACAGTTAATTCTGGTGAAGGGAAAAGCAATAAACAATATAGGGCAAACCAGCAGAACTTGACCAAGGCAAAGGAGGAATTGTGAAATTTACAAGGATAAAGGACAACCACAGTAAATACTATAACAAGTACAATCCTGCAACAACAATAATAACTAACAATAATTTGTGATTAGATACATAGGTAAATACCAAACAAACACACTGTTGTTGAGTCAGACCTGACTCATAGCGACCCCTCCTTGGGCTTCTGAGATGGTATCACTACGGAAGTAGATTGCCCAACCTTCCTTTTGAGGAGTGGCTGGTGGGTTTGAATCACCAGCCTTTTGGTTAGCGGTCAAATGCCTTAGGCACTACACAACCAGAGCACCCTACATAGGTAAATAGGTATGCTAAATAAGTAAGGGAGATCCTAAAAGTATACACCCTTATACATATATAAGTATGGTGGTTGATATTTCTCCATACAGATTTGCAAATGTTGCATGTATACTCATATATATAATAAAGCACATGAGGGCACAGTCACAGAAACTACTTAGACTGAACCATTGGACTTGAAGGCTAAGAATCATAGTCTTGGGCACATTTAGGTCAAGTGGCAAAATATAGTCCATAAAGATAATGCTTTGCATCTTAGTCTAATGAGTAGTGTCTGGCATCGTGTATTGGCCAACTAAGAAGCAACTTGTGTCTTGCTGAAGCAAAGGAGAACAAATGAAATTGAAGACTCAAGGAAGCAATTCACCCAAAGGACCAATGGCCCACAAGAACCACAGCCTCTTCTACATTGAGACCAGAACTAGATGATGCCCAGCTACCAATATCAACCACTCTGACCAAGACCACAATAGAAAGTTCTTGTTAGAATGGGTAAAAAATGTAGAACAAAATTCAGATTCAAAAAACAAAAATAAAAGACAACCCAGATTTACCGGACTGAAAGACTAGAGGAATCTCCGAGACTATTGCCCTGAGACAACCTCCTAACCCGAATGTGAAGGCACTCCCAGAAGCCACCTTGTAGCCAAAAAATAGATGAAACTATAAAACAAATAACACCTATGAAGAATGTTCTCCTTAGAACAATCAACTATATAAGACCAAAAGGGCAACATCTGTCCAAAACCAAAGACGAGAAGACAGAAAGGGACAGGGAAACCAGACTAACAGAAATAAGGAGCATAGGAAGAAAATATGGAGAGTGCAGACACATGGCAAAGATGGTAACCAATGTCTTCCTATGTATGAACTATTGATTGGAAAACTAATGTGCTATGCAAACTTTCACGTGAAGCATAACGAAATGTTAAAAAAAAGAGAAATGTTTGAACTTTGTTTATCATGTGAGATTCTAATCTACTTTCAGAAAATTTTATTTTTACAGTAACAAGAGAAATTGATGACAAAAGACTGGACAAAAAATACTCTCCACCATTTAATATGAAAAACCTAGGAATGCAAATTTATGAGACAATAGGAAAAAATAAGGTATCTGTAGTACTCTCCAGATGATGACAATTATTTAAATTTACTTGGTAGTTTTTTATTAAAAACATATTGCTGTGGAGTTGGTTCTGACTCATAGCGACCCCTCCTTGGGTTTCCGAGGCGATATCACTACGGAAGTAGATTGCCCAATCTTCCTTCCATGGAGTGGCTGGTGGGTTAAACTGCCAGCCTTCTGGTTAGCAGTCAAATGCCTTAGGCATCACTGTCACCAGAGCTAGAACTTTCCAATAAGTAAATGACAGAAGTTAATTTTTTTTTTTTGCTTTCCATTAATAAATCTTTTACAGCCGTAAATTTGTCTCCACTAACTCAGAATGTCTTCTGTTCTAAAGTAAATTTCCTCATTAAGGATCAAATTCTTTGAACAGTTTTATATGATAAATAGGGATTTGATTTTGAGGTAATTGCAAGAAAGCTGTAAAACAATGTGCTTAGGAAGCTCTCTTAATGTTATCAAATAATTATCAAATTATATAATTTGTATTATATAAGAGCTAATTTAATCTTCATCAGTATCAGGATTTCAAAGTCAGATTTAGCCAATGAACACATATACTTTTATATTGATGATTTTCAAATGCTTGTAAAGATTTTTATCAACAAATTTATTATACCTAGTTTTTTTAAAAAATTAGAATCAGTGATGAACAGCTTGTGAAATAACTTTTGTAGACTCCTACAGAACCAAGTAGAAAGGGAAAAGAGAGTACAGCACTTTTAAGTCCTTTATAAATAATCATTGTGTGATTAATTCTACTATTAAGAGATTTTTCAAAAACAATTATTCTGCATTTTTTTTCCCAAAAAACATTTAAGGGGACTAATGTTAAAATGGGAGCTCTGGTGGCGTAGTGCCTAAGGTATTTGACTGCTAACCAGAAGGCTGACGGTCAAATCCACCAGCCACTCGTCTAGGAAGGAAGATTGGGCAATCTACTTCCGTAGTGGTACTACCTCAGAAATCCAAGGAGGGGTCACCATGAGCTGGATCCGACTCAATGGCAGTGAGTTTGTTTGTTTTTGCGTGTGTTAAAATAATTATTAAAGTTGTGCCAAGAGCAGGGCGTTGTCTAAGGTTAGGAAAGAAGCATGGGTAAATTGCTGGGTTCAGCCCAGATGAAATCTCTCTCAAGTTCTCAAGAATGTCTGTGTTAGCCTGATCACTCTGCTCTGACGTGGTCACACTAATGATTTATGATAGGTAATAAATTTTTATTCCCACACCAGTACTGTCTCCATTCTGCAGCTGAAAGTGTTGGTTGATTAAGTACTGATGTATGCATCTTGAACATAAGACCTTGAACATTTTACTAAAGATTTTCAACATAAATAGAGAATGATGTAAATGTTCTTACTTGTGTAACGTGTTGTATAGAGCTTCATTGCTTGATGAAAACATGACATCATGCTCTAATTTCAACTAACAGCTTACAATCAAATGAGCTTTCTGAGTTATAAAATTTTAAGACAATGACTTATCAAATGGCACATAAAACTTTTGGGACAGTTAAATTAATGTCTTTGATGTTTTTGTTTATTTTTTCATTTGGTGGAAAATATCAATTTGCTGTTAATACATTTTGTAACAATAAAAATAGCTCCCATTTACTGAGCTCTTGGCATGTGACAAGCACCATGAGTGCATACCTTCCTTTTATGTTATCTGCAACTCTGGGGATAGAAACTATTCTTTCTCCCTTTTACTGATGGTAAAAACTGAGGCACAGAGAGGTTAGTAATCTGCCTGTCTCCCAGGGGCTAAAGGGAACACCAGGATTAAAACTCAGAGTCCATACCCCTAACCTAGGCTAAACTGCAGTTTCAAACTATATAGACAGTCTACCAATATGGAAATTACACTGCACACAATACAGTTCTGCTGTGCAGGACATTCACAAAGGGTAGAAAAGCACTGTTGTTGTCGGGTGCCATGAATTCAGTTCTGCCTCACAGTGACCTCATGTGACAAAGTGGAACTTCCCCATATGGCTTTCTTGACTGAAGTCTTTTCAGAAGCAGATCAGCAGGTCTTTGTTTTGTGGACCTCTAAGTGGATAGGAGCTCTGATAGCATAGTGGCTAAGACACTTGCCTGCTAACCAGAAGGCTGGCGGTTCAAACCCACCAGCCACTCCTCGGAAGGAAGGTTGGGCAATCCTACTTCCGTAGTGATACTGCCTCGGAAACCCAAGGAGGGGTCGCTATGAGTCGGGGCCGACTCGACGGCACATAACAACAACAACAACAAGTGGATATGAACCGCCAACATTTCTATTAGTGGCTGAATACTTAGCCATTTGCTCTACCAGGGCACCTTGTACAAGCATTAGGAATATCAAAATATCAAAATAAATGTGTCATGAACTTAGTTAAAATGGGGAATTCCACAGTGACTGAGGAACTGGGCAGAGAAATTAGAATGGCATCTATGGCTTAAAGATTGCCTAAGGTTACAGAACAATATGTACAATATAAACTCACTTTGACAAAAACAACAACAAACATATGCTTCACATGATTTTCACCATATCAAAGATGTGAAGTTGTTTAGTACAGATTAGTAAGTATACAAGTAAACCTGTACTTATGTTGCTCATTGGGTAATCTGTGTTTGCTCCCACTAGTATATAAATTGTGTGAAAGTGGGGATCTTGTCTTTCATACTTGGTATGTACTCAGTGTTCAGTAAATTGAATGAATGCAAAGTCAGTCACTGTATGAGCTCTGTCATCTGCTGTTTTATATTTACTCTTTCAAACAGACTTGTGCTCCCAGGCATCATCTCAAGAATGCCAGGGTGTATTCTAAGTGTGATTAGAAGATTTGAAGTCTCTGCAGTCACTGCAGGAAATCCCCTACTTTTGGTATAATATCACATGGTAGTACCTTACCCTTTGTTCATAAATAGTAACCCTTGCAACTCCAAAAAGCTTAACTCCAAGTTACAAAATACAAAAAAGTTTTATATGCACATGAGGAAATTAATTTATGTTTAGTATTTATAAGACAAAGAAGTGTCTTTGTTCTTTGAAGAACAAAGAACAATCAGCACATAACTTAACATTTCTATAATAAACATAATTTCAGGGCATCTTTACCAGTCTTCTTGTCGTTATGTGCCGTCGAGTTGGACCTGACTCATAGCAACCCCTCCTTGGGTTTCTGAGGCAGTATCACTATGGAAGTAGTCTAGGAAATGATAATTTTTCAGAATAAATGCAATCTTCCTTGTATAAGATTCTATATTTTGACTATCCATACTACAAACAATTTTTATGGCTCCTCTTTATTTAGTTCAGAGGGGAATATTTATATTTATAATGAAGTTGGGAAGTTATTCTTCTTACCTTGTGAAAGCATCCAATTTGCACGCTCTCCAGACAAAGATAAGGGTCCCACAAGAATACTCTGTCAAATCCACACTGAATAGAGAATACAGCCAAGGACTGACTCATTGTATGTTGAAGACCCGTCTGACAGATCAAAATGCCAGACAGAGCATGCCATTAATATACTGTCTACTCCCTTTATACTCAGAGAATCAGAAAACAAGTGCCAATGGATAAAGGTCACCAATGGAAAAACAAAGAGTAGATTTAATTTATGCAAATGTATGAAGTGTCAATCTAGGTGCTTTACAAATTAGATTAATAGAACCCCCTGCAGGGATAATTTGTAAATCCTGAGAATGTGAAACACCTTGGTCTAGAGGAATGAATTATTACTTTGGTTTAAAAACTATGTCCAATAAATAAATAAACTGTGGCAGGCTTTCCAGGTAATAAACTCACAGAAGGGGTATTGAAAAGGCCAACTCTTAAACATTATTTTTATTTCCTTTGAATTCCTAAAGTTTACCCACAAAGAAAGATTTTAATTCAATTATTATTTTATCATGTTGGCAAAACAGCCTGTGTTATCCTCCTTGGAAGTTGTCTGAATGAACAGAAGAGTTGCATACGTGATATATAGCAGTAGCTTATCTTGCTAATTTGGTACTACGCCTCCAGCAAATAATACTTGAATCTTCTTTTTGATTTGGGAATTTTAAGCCCTTGGTCTTTCCTACATTGGCCCCAAGCTTAATAAGGCTTGTAGATTGTAGAAATGTGAGGAAGAAGAAGAAAATTACTCAAAATCTTACCACTGCTATTAATATTTTGGAACATTCCTTTCTTTCTTTAAAAATGTTTCTTCTCATTCTCATGTTACTCTTTATCTGTTTTTTCCTTTCCCTTCCCCCTTCTCTTTTGATGAAAATGTCACATTACAATTTTATGATTTGTTGTTCTATCATTTGTATATTAGAGAGGTGTCAGTTATGAGAGTACTTGTTGGGTGCCCTCAAGTAGGTTCCCACTCATAGTGACCCTATGTACAACAGAACAAAACACTGCTCGGTCCTGGGCTATCTCACAATAATTGCTATGTTTGAGTCCATTGTTGCAGTCACTGTGCCAATCCATATTGCTGATGGTCTTCTTTTTCACTGACCAACTAAGCTTGATGTCTTTCTCCAGGAACTGGGTCCTCCTAATAACATGATCAATGTATGACAAGTGGTCTGGTCATTCCCCCTTCTAAGGAACATTCTACAGTACTTCTTCCAATACAGATTTTTTTGTTCATTTTTCTGGAAGCCCATGGAATATTCAACATTCTAGTCCAACACCATAACTCAAAGATATCAGTTATTCTTTGGTCTTCCTTATTCATTGTCCAGCTTTCACTTGCATATGAGGCAATTGAAAATGCGACGTCTTGAGCCAGGTGCACTGTAGTCATCAAAGTGACATCTTTGCTCTTTAACACTTTAAAGCTATCCTTTACAGCAGATCTACACAATGCAATATGTCCTTTGAGTTTTTGACTGCTGCTTCCATGGTTGTTGATTGTGGATCCAAGTAAAATGAAATCCCTGACATCAATCTTTCTCCATTTATTATGATGTTGCTTATTGGTTCAGTTGTGAGGATTTCTGTTTATGAGAAAACTGTGGTTTTTGTTAGGTGGCTTGGAGTCAGTTCTGACTCATAGTGATCCTATGAACAACAGAACAAAACACTGCCTGGTCTTGTGCCATCCTTGTAATCATTGTCATGCTTGAGACCTCCATAGCCGCCATTGGTTTCAATCTGTCTCCTTAAGGGTCTTACCCATTTTTGCTTATTCTCTCTTTACCAAGCATCTCTAGGCCCTGCCCCTTCTGGCAACATGATCAAAGTAGATGAGATGAAGTAGATGAGATCAAAGTAGATGAGTAGAAGTGATTCTCACTTCTAAGGAGTATTCTGGCTATACTTCCTCCAAGACAGATTTGTTCGTTCTTCTGCTAGTCCATGAGAATACTAGTCCAGCTAAATTACGTCCTGCAACAAACACAGTTGTGACAAGAACCTTAAAAATTTTTTTTTAAATGTTTGCCTTTTCTTTATAATAGCTCAGAATAGATTATAAAATAAACATTGCTCTAAATTGGATTTCTTGGAAAGGGCAATATGCTATTTTCATTTCTAAAGAGAGAAACAGAAATTTAGGAAAGGTAAGAATATTCTCCCCAATTAAAGCAATTCCTTTGGGAAGGGATCTGGGATTTGAGTATAATACACAATATATATATTATTGTTGTTAGGTGCCGTCAAGTTATCTCCAACTCGTAGTAACCCTATGCACAGCAAAATGAAACATTGTCCAGTCTTGAGCTAGCCTCATGGTCCTTGTTATACCTGAGTCCATCGTTGCAGCCACTTTGTCAATCCATCTCGTTGAAGGCCTTCCCCTTCTTCATTGACCTTCCATTTTACCAAGCATGAAATCCTTCTCCAGGGAATGGTTCCTTGATAACATGGCCGAAGTAGGTAAGACAAAGTCTGGCCATTCTTGCTTCCAAGGAACATTCCAGCTGTACTTCTTCCAGGACAGATTTGTTAGTCCTTTTAGCAATCCATGGTACTCTTAACATTCTTCTCCAACACCACAACTCAAAAGCATCAACTCTCCTTCAGTCTTTCTTATTCATTTCCTAATTCTCACATGCATAAAAGGTGATTGAAAATACCATGGGTTGGGTTAGGAACATCTTAGTCTTCAAGGAGACATCTTTGCTCTTCATCACTTGAAAGAGGTCTGTTGCAGCAGATTTGCCCAATGCAATACATCATCTGATGTCTTGACTGTTGCTTCCATTGGTTTTGATGGTGGAACCAAGTAATATGAAGCCCTTGACAACTTTAATCTTTTCTCCATCCATTGTGAAGCTGTTTATTGGAACAGTTGTGAGGATTTTTGTTTCCTTTATATTGAGGTGGAATCCATACTGCAGGCTATATGTAGTCTTTAATCTTCATCAGTAAGTGCTTCAAGTCATCCTCACTTTCAACAAGCAAAGTTGTGTCATCCTCATATCACAGGTTGTTAATGAGTTTTCCTCCAATCCTGATGCCATGTTCTTCTGCATATAATCCAGCTTCTTGGATTATTTGCTCAGCATACAAATTGAACAAGTATGGTGAAAGAATACAACCCTATATGTATGTATGTGTGTGTGTGTGTGTACATACATACATACAAACCATTGCCATCAAGTTGATTCTTACTCATCATCACCCCCATTGGGTTTCCAAGGTGGTAAATCTTTTTGGAAATAGACGGCACCATCTTTTTCTGCAGAGTTCCTGGTTAGTTTGAATGGCCAACCTTCTGGTTAGCAGTCAAATTCCTTGGGCACTGCACCACCAGAGCTCCTTGTATTCACAGTATACCCACTGCCATGGCATCAATTCTGACTCATAGCAACCCCCATTGGACTCCCGAGGTGGTACATCTTCACAGAAGTAGATTGCCCCATCTTTCTTCCACAGTGGATTTGAACTACCAACCTTCTGGTCTGCAATCAAAGGCCTTAGGTACTGCACCACCAGAGCTCCTTGTATATACAGTATAGGGACTAAGAAAAGACAGTTAATGGTTTTCAGCAAAGCAGAAGTGGTGCCCAGATTCATTATGAAGAACCAGCATCCAACTTCTCACTAGTTTTCATTTGTGTATAACAATAAAAGTTGTGGATTAAACCTTAAATGATGGGGCAAGAGTCTACTAGACTGGGTTTGTTTAATTCCACATATATCATTCAGTTGCAAAGCTGTTTCTAGTTTTCTTTGCCCTACTATCTTCTAAGACAAATGCAAGTGTCTTTCAATGCACTTAGTATTAGTTTCATGCCTACTAAAAGAAAACATTTACCCTGACCTTAGCAGAATAAATTGATTTAGCTTAGGCTGTGTGTGTGTGTGTGTGTGTGTGTATTATGTAAGGGTATGGGTATGGGTATAAGGGAGCAAGTTCAGACCTAATTGTATTACAAGCTTCCCTCTTCTCTGGCCATCACTCCTCTCAGCCATTTCCTTACATGGAATTTACATATGAAATACTGAGTTAATTTGTAGTCTTTTAATTATGAAGTGCTTATAGCTTTTGAAACAAGGTCTGGTGATGTAGGGGTTGAGACATCTGACATGTGATAGTTGGAGCTGTTAACTTGGCTGGACCCCAATTCTGTGTGGTTGTTCCCATGATGGGATTGGATGACTGTCTTCTGAGTGGCCAATTTGTTGAAGGGGAGTTTCCCCAGGGGTGTGGCCTGCTTCCAGTATATCCAGGGATATCCTGGGAAGAGAGACATTCTTCTGTGGATCAGGATTCTGTTGTGCTGCCTACAACTGTCTGTGAGTGAGTAGTTCACTGTTCGGCCTGGAGATCTTGGATTCATCATTTGTTGGAGTCACTAGCCGGTGTACTGCCTGCCAGTCTTGAGCTCCTTGGTCCCTGTGGTTGCGGGAGCCAGGAAAATCCTCTAGCTTGACGTTTGATCCAGGGACTTTGGACTTGCCGGCTTCTATACGTGTGTGAGCCATTTTCCTAAGATAAATTTCCCTCTCTCTCTCTCTCTCTCTATATATATATATATAAGCTTTGCTGGTTTTTGTTTCTCTAGAGAATCCAGTCTAACACATTTGGTACTGAGAGTGGTTCTAGAGAGACAAAATCATAAGGATGGGCTTCCTAGACTGGTTCTCCAGTTTGATTAATCTGAAAGATACTAGCGACCCTGCGTCTGTTAGTAAAGAGGGCCCTG
>NW_006922195.1:117005-117704 GCF_000298275.1 Orycteropus afer afer
GGTATAATGTAGAAGAAGGTATCCAGAGGCTTAGGGAAATTGGCCTGCTAGAATGGATTTATCAGATTAGACCCCTAGAGCCAGAAATGGAGAGTACAGAAGACACGCCTTTCACCAGTGCTGTGAGGAATAAGTTTGTGAAGGGAGTGCCAGCATCCTTGAAGACGCTGTGATTGCTATTTTATGTAAACCTGATTTGATAGTGGGAACTGCCCTAATTGAACTAAGACATTTAACTACGATGGGGCTGTTTGGACCCCGTGGTAGTAGGGGCCAAGTGGCAGCAGTTAATTGACAAAGGCAAGGTGGGCGTGGTTACCATAATGGACAGCAGAGTCAGAATAGTAATCAGAATAGTCTGACTTATGTGGAATTATGGCATTGGCTACTTGCTTGTGGTGTTCCTAGTAGTGAAATACAGGGCAAGCCTACTAAATTTTTACTTGATCTGTATAGACAGAAGAATTCTAGGTCATGTGAACAGCCAACCTAGATTGAATCACCAGAATACAGAGTCACAATCTCTCAATCAATTCCCAGACTTGAGTCAGTTTACAGACCCACAGCCCCTTGAATGAAGGGGAGGCCAGGTCCCTTTGAGGAGGGACCCCACTACATTGCCAAAAATCTATAATGTCACTCTTTCTCCTAGCCTTCCCCAAAGGGATCTGAGGCCTTTTACGAGAGTGACTGTTCATT
>NW_006922195.1:120626-171763 GCF_000298275.1 Orycteropus afer afer
ATTACAGCAACCCAATTCTGATATGACTGCTAATGGTCCAGACCCTTCAGGAATGAAGGTTTGGGTCACCCCACCAGGCAAAGAACCACGACCAGCTGAGGTGCTTGCTGAGGGCAAGGGAAATACAGAATAGGTGGTGGAAGAAGGTAGTTCTGAACATCAGTTACAACCACGTGACCAGCTGCAGAAACGAGGACTGTGATTGTTACATTTCTTCATTGTATATGTGCATCAAATATTTTTGTTTCGTTCTGTCATGAACTGTGAAATGTAAATAAGGTTAATGCATTTTGGTTGTATGTGTGTTAGCGTATCATGTTAGGCACAAATATGACTTTATATTTGTCCTTATTTAGAGATTGTTGATGGTTAAGTAGATGTGTACAACTGCCAAGATGAGAAGGGGTGGACTGTGATAGTTGGAGCTGTGTGTTAACTTGGCTGGACCCCAGTTCTGTGTGGTTGTTCCCATGATGGGATTGGATGACTGTCTTCTGAGTAGCCAATCTGTTGAAGGGGAGTTTCCCCAGGGGTGTGGCCTGCTTCCAGTATATCCAGGGACATTCTGTGGATCAGGATTCTGTTGTGCTGCCTACAACTGTCCGTGAGTGAGTAGTTCACTGTTCGGCCTGGAGATCTTGGATTCATCATTTGTTGGAGTCACTATCTGGTGTACTGCCTGCCAGTCTTGAGCTCCTCAGTCCCTGCGGTTGCGGGAGCCAGGAAAAGCCTCTAGCTTGACGTTTGATCCAGGGACTTTGGACTTGCCGGCTACTATACGTGTGTGAGCTATTTTCCTAAGATAAATTTTTTTTTCTCTCTCTCTATATAAGCTTTGCTGGTTTTTGTTTCTCTAGAGAAGCCAGTCTAACACATGATGCTAATGAAAAGGTCGGCAGTTTGAACCTACCAGTTGCTCCATAGAAGGAAGATAAAGCAGTCTGCTTCCATAAAGATTCACAGCCTTGGAAACCTAATGGGTCTCTATGAGTCAGAATTGCTTCAATGGCAGTGAGTGAGTTATAACTTTTGAGGACTAATATAGTGTGGTAGTTAAGTTTTTGTGTCAAGTTGGCTAGGCCTTGTTGAGTGGCTGGGGAGCTGGATGCAGTATTCCCCATGATGAGACTGGTAATCAACTCTGTGGTGGAATCTACTGTGAGCAGCTGAGTAGCTGCCTTTGGGTAGGTGGTCTGCTTCCTGTATCTAAGCAGGAGCTTTGGGAATGGTCTCTAGCCTTTGGTATCCTTGGACCCTGCATGTAGCCGTGCCATTGCTCAGTAGCCTGCTTTGCTCTGCCAACCTTGGGACTTACAGTGGACTTAAGTTAATGGCCTGCCTTGTAGATTGGTAACATTGGGACTGTGCCTTTTTACTTGTCAACCTTGGGGCTTCTCAGCCTCAACAACCAACAGCTGTCTGAGTGAAGAAATGTTTCTAGCTCCAGTGGGCCAGGAGCAGGAGGCAGAGCTGGACCCCAAGGCATTTTGAACTTGGACTTAAAGCCTCCAAATTGTAAGAACAAACTCCTGTTTGTTAAGGCCATCCCATTTGTGGTATTTTCTTGTCAGAGCGGCACTAGGTAACCAGGACATATAGATCTTTTGGGTTGCAAGAAGAAAAAGTGTCATTATAATTTCTATTTTTCTAAGGAATGAGGAAATTACAAATTTGGAGTAAATTGTTATACTACCCCTTGGAGCTCTGGTAGCATAGTGCCTAAGGCACTTGACTGCTAACCAGAAGGGTGGCGGTTCAAACCCACCAGCCACTCCTCAGAAGGAAGACTTGGCAATCTACTTCCCTAGTGATACTGCCTCAGAAACCCAAGGAGGGGTCGCTATGAGTTGGGTCCAACTCGGCAGCAAATAACAACAACAACAACAACAACAACAACAACAACAACAACCCCTTGGATTACCATGGCTTTGAGGGAAGAGTCAAGACTTTTATTCAGAAAGGAAATTGGATGTTTTTGTCTCTAGGTAGCTCCTCAGCCTAAGAAATGTTAAAATTATATGTGTGTGTATATATATATATATATATATATATATATATATATATATATATTTTTAAAAAACTGTTGTTGAGTCAAATCTGACTCATAGCGACCCCTCCTTGAGTTTCCAAGGTGGTATCTCTACGGAAGTAGATTGCCCAGTCTTCCTTCTGAGGAGTGGCTGGTCAGGCAAAAAAAAAAAAAAAATTTCAAAGTGCTTTTATATGGCCAAATGGTTAAGAGTTTGACTACTAAGAAAAATTTGATGGTTCAAAGCATCTACAGGCATCTCAGAAGACAGGACTGGTGATCTCTTCCTAAATGTCACACATGGATCTGTTCTACTCTGCCCACATGGTGTCGCCAATATTGGAATCAAGTGCATGCAGCTAACAACAGTATTACTTCTTCAGGATTTTCATGGTTGTGTTTACACATATCATGAGCCCTGGTGGTTAAACACTCAGCTGCTAACTGATAGGTCAGCAGTTCAAAGGGAGAAAGACCTGTTGATCTGTGCCCATAAAGATTACGGCCTAGAAAACTTCATGGGGCTGGTTTGCTTACTCACATGGTGTCACTTGGAATTGAATTGACTTCAGGGCACCTAACAACAATATTCACCCATATACATCTCTAATTTCTCTTTAAAAATGTTCTTCCAGTAAATGAGATAGAGTAAAGCATTTTACAATAGACTTGGTTAAAGTCACGAAGTAGCCAACACACACATTGTTGTATGTGTTGCACTGTTTTGGCATCAGCTATTTTCAAGAAGCTTAACTCTTTTGAAGACACTGGCATTCTGTAGTTTAGGAAAAATCCAAATTTAGCCATCCAACTACAGTTTTGTTCCCACAACTTTTGCATTTGATCAAATAGGCTGTAATGCTTTAAATCTGGAAGTGCCTAATTACCCAGTTATAGTGGTCAACCTAAAGGATGGAAAGGAAACTACCTCTGCTTTAGACAATAAACACTTCTTACTCTCTCTCTCTGCCATCAAATCAAATTATCTGTGCCAAGGAATGGCACTTCCATGCTCCATAAATATTCTTTAAAAAGCAATACTTTTCTGCTTTGGAATGTGGGTAGTAATATATATTATGATTTTTCCCCAAGAGGCTGATATTTGTATTTCTTTATTTCTTCTGTGCATATTACTTATTTTGACTCTTTCTAATAAATCAAAATGGAAACTATTGCAATTTGCAATGAGGAAGGAGATATTCATTTCCCAGTGTCAGTCAAGAGAGAGTACTAGAGAGTCTCTACCTCCACCAAACGATCTGTAGCAACTGATCCCAGTTGAATACCACAGTCACTCAATTGCTAGGGTACATACTTTAGACAATATTCTATTGATACCATTTACAGTGACATTTTCTGTATGTGGCAGGAAATATCTGCATATTTCACATGGGAAAGGAATTTGCCTTTTAAAAGAATTTGTATCTCATCCTTTTTTCCTCCCCTATTTCTTTGTATTCATATTCCTTTCTTTCTCTGTGTATTTTAATTTTAGATGTTCTATATTATTTCACTGCACACAGAATACTGTAATAGTTAAGAGCTTCATAATCTGGAGTCAATATGATTTGGAGGCAAATCTTGGCTCTAACACATGTAAGCTGTGTGTGCTTGTTTCTTGTCTATAAATGTAGATAAAGACTGATAGGAATGCAGCAAGGAATAAAGAGAATGTATGTAAAGTGCTCAGTGCAAGGTCTAGTGAGTTAAATGCTAGCTTTTATTATTAATGTCTGTCCTACTACATTTTAAATTAAGTTCAAGTTGAGACAACAATTGCTGATGAGTGACATATTCAGGTGTGAGTGCATGCAATCTTGCAGGATGGCCAGTTTCTTTATTATTGATAACATAACCCACTAGTCCCATTTCCTGCTGCCTGCTTCACCTGTCCTGGTATAGTGTATGTGAAGAGAAACAGAAGATCTGGTGATAAGAGGAGGAAACAAAACAGGGACTTTTTTTATCTGATTGCAGAAACTACAGGGATATGACATCACACACTGAACTGTATAACTTTTAGTTTTTATCATTCCTGGGGTCCTTAACAAGAATTAGTGCCTGATTGCAAATATCTAATGATTACATTTCTAGAGCTCTAAATTTGAGCAAGTATCAGAAATGCAGTGCATGGTAGCATGAAAATATCTATGTGATACTTAGCAGATGTGACTTGTATTATTGCTTCAATCCCCTGCTCATAGCAACATCCAGATTCTCTCATCCTTTCCTATTGTGACAAATATTGATGAACGACTTCTCCTTTTAGCAGGGATTTGACCCAGCAACTGTAAGTAATATCTTAGTTCCTACATTTCTTTCAACTCCTCTCTTTCAGATTGTCCTCCCTAGAGGTGGATGGTGCCAGGGCTGGAAATAACCCAACACTTGCCACTTGTGAAAAGAATTGAAACTAAGAAATCCATCAGATTAAAAGTCAGAAAAGTTGGGTAACTCCTATCCTTTTGCTTATCACTCAGATAGATCTAGGATCATTTCCATTTATGACTTTGAGTAATCATGAAATGTTTTTAAGCCCCAATTTTCTTACCTCATAAAAGGGTATACTGCATAAGGCATTTGACTGTTAACCAGAAGGCTAGTGGTTCAAACCCACCAGCCACTCCTCAGAAGGGAGGTTGGACAATCTACTTCCATAGTGATGTTGTTGTTGTTGTTATGTGCCGTCGAGTCAGCCCTGACTCATAGCGACCCCTTCTTGGATTTCCGAGGCAGTATCACTACGGAAGTAGGATTGCCCAACCTTCCTTCCGAGGAGTGGCTGGTGGGTTTGAACCGCCAGCCTTCTGGTTAGCAGTCAAGTGCCTTAGCCACTATGCTACCAGAGCTCCCACCTCGGAAATCCAAGGAAGCATCTCTATGAGTCGGATCTGACTCGGCAGCAGTGAGTTTTGTTTTTGTTTCTTTTATTTTGAAGAGGTGGCATTGAAAGATACCAAAACACGAGAAAATTGATTTTCTCAATTGCTGCATGTATGTTACATGTCCTGTATTAAGATGGTCTACACAAAAGCATTCTATAAAGTGTAAATAATCATAAATATTAGCTAGCCTTTTTATTATTATGTGCTTTTTGATGGAGTAGTGAGATGTGGAGAAGTGACATCTGTATGTTGGAAAAGAATTTGAGCCTAAATGCCAGGAAAGAGTGTGGTCCAGTGCAGGAGAAAACATCTTTTGCATTTTAGCCAGGGCTTCCAACCAGTTCATTCAGGTTTGACCCCGCGCTGAGAAAGTGGGTTTCCACCCCAGACTTACTGAATCATAATCTCCATTTTAATAGGGTCCCCAGGTGATTCTTCTGTATACAACTGCTTTCCTTTTTGCTGATATGGATGCCAAAGCATCTGGTTCAAGGAATTGCTGATGATACAAATTCCAGAGCACATACACACACAAAAACAAACAAACAAACAAAAGCAAGACACATATTCCATAATGAGTTTCAGACCTAGTGCTGGTAATAATTCAAAATTGTTTAAACATGGTGAAAGGGATATGGTTCTGCTTCTCATTAAATGCCTCTGAGCAGGTGCAGAACTCTATTTAATGCCTTCAAACTTTTGTTAAGTCATATTTAAAAGTAAAGTGTTTTAATTTCTACCCAATTTCTATAGTCACAATAATCAGAGTTCAAATGAGCGTTAAGTCTTACAACCTCTGTTTCAGATTATTTGGTTTTAATTTGAGTGACAAAATGTCTCCTCTTCTGAAGTATTGAGTCAAGAGAAATGGTGGGGAAAAACAAACAAACAAACATGAGGTTTTCCTTATAACATATGTGGTTGCACAAAAATTCTGGGGACACCATCACTTTTCTTCTTTTTACTGCACCAAGATGCATTAAAAGGGAGGTACTCTGCTTTACGTTCATGCCTAGAAGAGGGGATGTAATTACAAGACAAATGACTCCCATGTCCGGTAGATTTATGGAGGGTTAAGCTAAATATTTCAAGCTGTTATTTGGTCTGTTTACTCACATTTATATGAGGCTAACAACTTCCACAACAGCCTTTCAGGCAATTCTTTCCAGGTGTGTTCTATTTAGCCATCAGGCTCATTTAAATTACTTTATGAGGAATATTTAGAATAGAGAGACATGGGGTCATCAAGGATAACTTGGGTTTCTCACCACCAAGGGAGCATTCTCTGCTTCTATTATTCTTTGTTGCAGTTGTACTGCAAAGCTGAGGTAACAGGACTGCCATGGGCAAAAGTAATTTTGTGATTTCTGTAGCTAGAAATTTTACAAAAATGAAGAGTGAAATTGGAAAAAAATTTTGGTGTTGTCACCAAAATATCTCCTTGATATTAAAAAGTAAGAGTCTTAAAAAAAATTTACCTTTAGATAATAGAGCTGCTATGGAAAACTATCTGGAAGTTCCTTAAAAAGTTGAATATAGAATTACCATATGATCCAGCAATTCTACTCCTAGGTATAAACCTAAAAGAATTGAAAGCAGGAACACAAACAGATACATATACATCAGTGTTCATTACAGCATTATTCATAATAGCCATAAGATAACAACAGTATAAATGTCTACCAACAGATGAAATGATAAAGAAAATGTGGTACACACATACAATGGCATATTACTCAGCCCGTAAAGAGACCTCAAGTTCTAATACATGCTACAACATGGGTGAACCTTGAAAATGTTATGCTGAGTGACATAATTTAGTTACAAAAGGACAAATATTCTATGATCCAACTTATATGAATGATCTACAACAGGCAAATGTTTAAGGACCTAAGGTTATTAGTGGTTACCAGGAGCAGGGCTGGAGGAAGGGAGGAAAGGGAAATCACGACTTTGTAGACACTGAGCTTCTGTTAAGGGTGATGGAAAAAGTTGGAAATGGATAATAGTGATGGTTACATAGCACAATGAGTACAATTAATTTCACTAAATTGTACATGTTAAGAATATTAAAAAGACAAACATTTTCATTCATATTTACCACAATTAAAAAAAAAAAAGAATTGAAAACAGAAACAGATACATTTACATCATAAAAATTATTATTTTTAGAATTTTAATGGAAATTAAAACTTCTGTGCTGGTGTGGTGGTTGTTTTTGTGTCAACTTGGCTGGACCTGGTTGAGTGGCTGGGCAGCTGGATGTAGTATTCCCAATGATGAGACGGGTAATCAACTTCATGGTGGAATCCACTGTGAGCAGCTGAGAGCTGCCTTTGGGTACGTGGTCTGCTTCCCGTATATAAGCAGCATCTTTAGCTTATGGCATGCTTGGACCCTGCATGTAGCCGTGTCATTGTTCAGCAGCCTGCTATGCTTTGCTGACTTTGGGACTTACAGTGGACTTAAAATTAATGATCTGCTGTGTGGCTTGGTAACATCAGGACTGTGCCTTTTTACTTGTCAATCTTGGGCTTGTCAGCCTCAGCAGTCAGCAGCTGTCTGAGTGAAGAAAAGCCTCTAGCTTCAGTGGGCCAGAAGCAAGCGGCAGAGCTGAAGCTCAAGGTCAAGGGGCTTTCACACAGCTCCTAGAGCCTGGTACTTTGCACTCGGACTTCTAGCCTCCTGAACTGTAAGAGAGTAAAATCCTGTTTGTACAAGCCATCTCATTTGTGTTATATTTCTGTCAGAGCAGCACTAGGTAACCAGAGCAACTGGACATAGATGATATTAGGGATACTAATGATTTTTTGGATATGTCTGAGGATGTCTTAATTCTTAGGAGAGACATGCTGAAGTATATAGATGTGGGATGGCATGATAAAAAAGTTTTTTTTTTTTTTTTAAATATTCAGTTAAAAAAAAAAGAAAAAAGAAGACTAAATAAAGGAATATAGAAAGTTCTTAAAACATTGTAGTGTCTTGAGTATTGTAAGGAACTCTGGTGGTGGAGTGGTTAAAGCATTTAGCTGCTAACCTGAGAGCTGGTGGTTAGAACCCACAAGCTGCTCCATGGGAAAAAGATGAAGTAGGCTGCATCCACAAAGACTCATAGCTTTGGAAACCCTATAGGGAGGTTTTGCTCTGTCCTGTAGGGTAGCTGTGAGTCAGAATCGACTCAATGGCAGTGAATTTGGTTTTACTGTGCTCTTTTAAAGAGTTATTTATATGTGATCAAATAGACAATATCAACTCAAATGGTTAATTGAAAAGCATATGGGACTGTGAGTTTCTATTAATGATGGTGAAATTGGAAAAAAATGTTGAGAAAGATGGTACAACATGAAAAATGTAAGCAACGTCACTGAATTGTACATCTAAAAATGACTGAATTGGTATATATATGGGTTTTTTTTGTGTATACATTTTCACCAAAAATAAAAAAAGAAGGAAAATAATTGTTGAATTGGCAAATATGTGCTCCATGTACTGTCCTTTTAACTTTTCTGTATGTTTGTAAATCTTCATAAGAAAAGGTTGAAAATAAAATTTCTATTCATAACCACAAAATACTAAGTTAGACTCAGTTGACAAACAGGAGGAAATATTTTCTAGTGTGATTATTATGCTTAAAATATAAATCATTCCTATGAATAAATGAGAAAAAAAAGATGAATCCTCCAACAAAAACTGTTGTTGTTGTTATTTGCCATCGAGTCGGCCCTGACTCATAGCGACCCCTCCTTGGGTTTCCGAGGCAGTATCACTACGGAAGTAGGAATGCCCAACCTTCCTTCCGAGGAGTGGCTGGTGGGTTTGAACCACCAGCCTTCTGGTTAGCAGTCAAGTGCCTTAGGCACCAACAAAAACTAGCCAAGGGAAATGAGTAATCAAGTCACAAAAGAAAAAAACAGAAATAAGTAATAAATATACAGAAAACTGTATTTATATAACTATATATTGATTTCAGGGGCCCTGGTGGTGCAGTGGTTAAAGCACTCAGCTCTAACCAAAAGGTCAGTTGTTCAAACCCACTGGCCACTCTGCATGAGAAAGAGATGGGTTGCTACAAATCAGAATCAACTTGACAGCAGTAGGTTTGATTTTTTTGGATATTGATTTCACTGTAAATAAAAATATAATTTAAAGCAGATAATAATAATAATAATAGCTACTTATCATGCAGTTTCTCTGAGCCAAGCATTTTTTTTCCTCTTTGTTTTCACATATAATTCAGACAACAGTCTCATGACTTAAAACCATTATCTCTATTTTTACTGAAGAGAAAATTGAATCCAGGGAGATCAAATACCTTGCCAAAGACAAAGTGTTGAAACACGAGTAAACCTTAGAGTTAGAATTCAAACTAAAGCCACCTTCCTACAGTCTGTTCTCTTTACCAACAAGCAGCATGATACCTGGTGCTGGTATGAGTGGACATTCACAGCTGGTAAGTAAATTGAAACCACTTTAACTATCTCTCTGGAGAGCAATTTGGCGCTATGTAGGGATCAAATGCTTTAAAAATGTACGTAACCTTTGACTCAGTGTTTCTTATTTTAGGACTTATAAAAAAATGAGAGAACATATGATGATATTTGTACAGAGATGTTTGTGCAAGGAAGCACTGATTATTAAAAAATCAAAACTAACCAAATGTCCAATAAATAGAGGACTGGTTACACAATTATGACTCAGGCATGCAGTTGTGTATTAGATGGAGAACAAAAGATCTGATTTATCAACATAAAAATGTTTTGATAAAATATAGTAAACAGGAATAAATTAAAGCAAGCTATTAAATATACTGAAGAACATCATCACGTTTTGTTTTAAAAAACTACATTTAAGGCACATAGTATATATGTATTTGGAAAAATATATACCACAACTTTAATAATATTTGATCCTTAGTTAAGAATATGAAATTTTAAAAAAATTTTTTATTGTGATTTGGGTGAAAGTTTACAGAGCAAATTCACTTTCCATACATCAGCTCACATACACTTTATCTCATGACATTCACTGCAATTTGCCACAATGCAACAGTTCTCCTCCCACTTCATCCCCATAGTTACCTCTTTCCTGTGTCCTTTCCTCCCATGTGCTTCTGCCCTCCAAGCTGTATCCCTGTGCACACACAGCCCTTCTATCTCTCATGATTGATCTCTCCAAGGAATGTATCTACCTATAAATGGTCAGCTCATATGCTTGTCTTTTGTTTGACTGGAAGCCATGGGAATGGGTTCAATTCCAGACCTGAAGGGTAGCTAGGGGTGTCTCAGTGATTCCATCAGGCTCTATCAGACCAGCAAACCTCATCCCCCTTTTTTTTTTTTAAATGATTTTCAGTTTTGTTCCACATTGTTCTCCCACTCTATCCAGAATCTCCTACATAGATCCCTCTCTGAGTGGTTGACAGTGGTAGTCAGGCACCATCTAGTTCTTCCGGTCTATAGTCATATAGGCTGAGGATCGTGTCGTATGCCAGTCCCTTGGACTAATTGTTTCCATGTGTCTTTGATTCTCTTCATTCTTTTTTGCTCTGGACAAAGAAAGACCCTTCATTGCATGTAGACGGCCCCTTGCAAGTTTTTAAGATCCCAGTTACTACTCGCCAAAGTAGGATATGGAACAACATTTTTATGTAGTATGTTATGCCAATTGAGCTTGATGTCCCCTGCAACTATGGTTCCGAGCCCACAGGTCCAACTATTCACTCCCTCCGGGTAGCTGGCTGTGGCCAATAAGTGATTACAACCTTGTCCCTTGTCAAAGCCAAAAATGCCAGACTCACAGCCATTGAGTTGGATCCAACTCATAGTGACCCATCCTTGGGTTTCTTAGGCAGTATCACTACAGAAGTAGATTGCTCAATCTTCCTTCTGAGGAGTGGCTGGTGGGTTTGAGCCACCAGCCTTCTGGTTAGCAGTCAAATGCCTTAAGCACTATGCCATGAGACCTCCTAATTCTTATAGAACTTACAAATACACTTGTAGAAACATTGTCTTCCAACCCTATACATGATCAAGGGCACACTCCACCTGCATAGACATACCTAATAGCTCAGCCTATTATATATAGCCTATCTATTATAGCCTATCTATGCCCCTATAGATCAATGTTTGTCTTCAATGACAGCACAGTACGGTGAGTGCAAAAGGGTTTATCTTCGTTGTCTGTACCTCCCATGTTCCTCTCTATGTCTTTCTCTTCCTCAATGCCACTGTGTTGATCACTCACATTTGGTACATTGCCCTTCTCTCCACCCAAATCAATACTTGTCTCTACCTATCTAACAGAGTTACCTTCCCTCTCACCCCTGGTAGTCAACAAGGAAAATTTCCTTCCATATATAAACCTTTCCTTGACTTTTTACAATGACAGACTAATCCAATATTTGTCCTTCTGTGATTTACTTATTTCACTCAGCATAACGTCCTCCAAATTCATCCACATTATGTGGTATTTTGCAGATTCTGTTATTCTTTAGGGTTGGATAGTATCCCATTGTGTGTATGAACCATAATTTGGTTATCCATTCTTCAGTTGATGGACACCTAGGTTGTTTCCATCTTTTTGCCATTGTAAATAGTGCTGCAATGAACATGGGGATGCATATATCTGTTTTTGTAGAACATGGGTTTTTAATATTTTCTATCACAAAAACATATTTCAGTTATGTAATAAAAATAATTTTTACATATTTTGGCTATGTGATACAAATAAAATATAAAGATAAAGATATGCAAAAAACATAGCAAATGTTTGTCATGATGAATTTTTATGGAAAACATCTTCAATTATAATCTAGAGACTGAAGACTGTATTCTAGAAGCTGTATTATTATGGTATGAATTAATCATTACATGATACTTACATTATTTCCCTAATCCTGCCACTTATTGCTGTTTTCTCATTCATAAAGCAGGAGTAGAATCTGAAAATCTAATGAGCTCTGTTAGGCGTGCTGTGGCTATGTCCCATCAATCACTCTGTTTGCTCGCTCTCTCTCTTTCTCTTTCTTTCTTACATTTTTCTTCATTGGTTTCTTTCTTATGTCTATAACCACAACCCCTTAAAATTAAATAAGCAACAATACCCTCTGGACTCTATTGTGTCCTCAAACAATTATTTTATATCTCACCTTCCCTTATTGAAAGAATGAAGCCCATCATATTTGGTTTTAGGTCCTCTTCTACCATTTGTTCTTCAATCTGGTGCAATATGGTTACTGTTTGAAACAAGCATGGCAAAGCTCTTTATTCCCAAATCTAATGGTTTCTTAATATTCTTCCATTCAAACCTCTGTTTAACTCAGGTAACTGAATTCCATCTTTCTTAGCATTAGTGAAAAAATTATCTTCTATTTTTATTTTGTTACTCCTCCATTTTAATTTGTTTTGTTGCTGTATCCATATAATTTCTTTCCTGTTGTTGTTAGATGCCATCTAGTAGTTGGAACACAGTAATCCCACATACAACAGATGAAATAGTGCCTATTCTATGTTATCCTCCCAATTGTTGCTATGTTTGAGCCTCTTGTTACAGCTTCTGTGTCAATCCATCTCAATGAGAGTCTTCCTCTTTTTCACTGACTCTATATTACCAAGTATGATGTCCTTGTCCTACTGCAGGGACAGGTCTCTCCTGAAGCATGCTAAAGAACCTTAGATGAAGTCTCATTAGCCTCCCTTCTAAGGAGTATTTCAGCTATGCTTTTTCCAAGACCATTTTGTTCGTTCTACTGATAAAACATGGTATATTCAATGTTCTTTACCCTCATTCTCAAATGCATCAATTCTTCTTCAATCTTCCTTATTCATTGTCTAGCTCTTACATGCATATGAAGCAATTAAAAGTACAATAGCATGGATCCACTGCACCTTAGTTGTCAAGGTGACATCTTTGCTTTTTTACAGTTGAAATAAGTCTCTTACAGCACATATGTTCAGTGCAATACATGGTTTGATTTCTCAACTATTCCTTCCACAGGCATTGATTGTGGACCCAAGTGAAATTAAATCCTTGACCACTTCCAACTTTTCTAATTTATCATGATGTTGCTTATTTGCCCAGTTGTGAGAAATTTTTATTTTCTTTATGTCGGTGGCAACACTGGGATTAGTATCCCCTAGTGTGCTAACTCACAGAACTCTTTTTGTACCAGATCATGCAGAATTCTTACTAAAGTTTATTATCAATTTTAATAATATATTATAAATGTAATATTTCTTAGATCACATGAATACTAACACCAAAATAGTTTTGTAAAATCTTTCTACATTGAATTATAACATTAGTAATTACAACCTTAATAGTAACTAAGCAGATTTTTTAAATTCTTTTTCTTTTTTTCCTTTAATTACTGCTTCATTTTTAAACAAAGCTATTGATATAGGCTCACAAATACTAATTACCATACTACTAGTAGCTAAAACACAAGGAAATTTGACAGAATTAATAGCTCTGGCAGCATAATGCCTAAGGCATTTGACTGCTAACCAGAAGACTGGTGGTTCAAACCCACCAGCCACTCCTCAGAAGAAAGGTTGGGCAATCTACTTCCATAGTGATACCGCCTCAGAAACCCAAGGAGGGGTTGCTGTGAGTTGGGTCCGACTTTGTGGCACATAACAACAACAACAACAGCAAGTATAAAAACACTGTTGTTGTTGTTGTTTACCATCGAGTCAGACTTGACTCATAGCGACCCCTCCTTGGGTTTCCTAGACAGTATCACTAGGGAAGTAGATTGCCCCACACTGGCAGCAAGGAAAACAGCATGTGCTTGTATCTCATGCAAACTAAACCACAGGATTCAAAGCATCATTATAATTGAGTAATAATGACAGCTCTGATTGGACTGAATTGTTGTTGCTGTTGTTGTTATGTGCTGTCAAGTTGGACCCTACTCATAGTGACCCCTGCTTGGGTTTCCGAGGTGGTATCACTATGGAAGTAGATTGCCCAACCTTCCTTCCAAGGAGTGGCTGGTGGGTTTGAACCTCCATCCAGCGTTCTGGTTAGCAGTCAAGTGCCTTAGGCACTATGCTACCAGAGCTCCTTGGAGTGCATTAGAAGGTTCAGAAAGTATATTTGCATAGAGTTTTAGCCTTGTAGGTATATTGATACATGCAAGTTGGACTTACTAAAATGTTGTTGTTGTTGTTATAACTAGCTACAGGGTTATTTTTAGAAAAAATAATGCATTTCATGTAAAGCACTGCACAAAAATTATATAGACAGTCATTTTGGTATCACCTCCTCTGACAGCATCACCCAATGTGGTTTGCACCCTCCACATCCTCCTAGTGATGCAACTGCTTTATGTTGAGTAATCCGAACTGAAGGCTGTAGCTTTTAATCTTCATCAGTAAGTGCTTAAGTCCTATTCTCATTTAACAAGGAAGGTTGTGCCATCTGCATATCGCAAGTTGTTAAGGAGTCATCTTCCAACTCTGATTCGATGTTCTTCTTCATATAATCTGGCTTCTTGGATTTATTCAACATACAAGTTGAAAAAGTATGATGAAAGAATATAACCCTTGCACACACCTTTCCTGATTCCTGAAGTATCCTCTTTTTCTGTTCAAATTACTGCCTCTTGGTCTACGTACAGGTTCCACATGAGCACAATTAAGTGTTCTGTGATTCCCATTTTTTGCAATGTCATCCATAATTTGTTATGACCTACACAGTCGAATGCCTTTGCATAGTCAATAAAACACATGTAAACATCTTTGTTGTATTCTCTGCTTTCAGCCAAGATCCATGTGACAATAGCAATGATATCCCTTGTTCCATAGATAATTCTGAATCTGGGTTGAATTTCTTGCAGTTCCCTGTTAATCTACTGTTGCAGCAGTTTTTGGAATGATCTCCAGCAAAATTTTACTTGAGTATGATATAAATGCACTGAAGACCAAATGAGATCTTTCAACAAATGGATGTAATGCTGGAAGTGCTCACTCCTGGATGTTAAGGAATTTGGAAGACAGCTACCTGGTCCATCGAAGAAATCAATTTACATGCCCATTCCCAACCAAAAATGATCCTAAGGAAGGGAGAAATTATCAAACAATATCAGACTGGGCAAGGGGAGCGATGGTGGCATAGTGCGTAAGGCACTTGACTGCTAACCAGAAGGCTGGTGGTTCAAACCCACTGGATGCTTCTTGGAAGGAAGGTTGGGCAGTCTACTTCCATAGTGATACTGCCTTGGAAACCCAAGGAGAAGTCACTATGAGTTGGGACTGACTCAACGGCAGTGAGTTAGTTATCAGAATGAACAAATCTCTCCTGGAAGAAGTTCATTTGGAATGTTCCTTAGACGCGAGAACGGCCAGACCTCATCTCACCTGCTTTGGTCATGTTGTCAGAAGGGACCATTACCTGGAGAAGAATTTCATGCTTGGTAACGTGGAGAGTCAGCAAAAAAGGCCCCCAACAAGATGGATTGACACAGTGGCTGCAATGAGGGGCTCAAGCATAGGAAGGGTTGTATGGATGGTGCAGGACAAGGGAGCATTTTGTTCTGTTGAACATAGGGTTGCTATGACTTGGGAATTGACTCGACTGCACCTAACAACAATAATGACAACATAATTTGCTTTTTCATGTAAGAAAGATCATATAATATTTATCCTTTGTGACTGACCTATTTCATTCAGCATGTTTTCAAGGTTCATCCATGTTGTAGCATGTAGCATTGACTTAATTTCTCTTTATGGGTGAGTAATATTCCATTGTATATATACTAATAATAAAAAAAAGAACTCACTGCCATCGAGTCGATTCGACTCATACTGACCTCTCCTTGGATTTCCAAGGTGGTATCTCCAGTCTACCCATTGTCTTTATTTTATTTTTTTCCATAGTACTTGTCGCCATCTGACTCACTGAATATTTTGCTTATTTATTTACTTATCTAGCTCCAGTAAAATGTAGGCATTCACTAAATATTTTTAGATAAATGGGTTTTTAAAAGTGGAAAATAGTTCATAATAACGGCTCCTTTTTTGGGCACTTACCCTATGTGCCAGGTATTTTATGAAAAAATTTACATGCATTTTCTAGTTATATTCTCACTACAACCTCTGTAGTAAGTACTGCATGGTATAATTATTCAGTGTAATGCCTCTGGAAGAAATTCACATGAGTTAAATATCAATTTTGCTACTTACTAGCTGTGTGATTTTGCAGTCACTTTATCTTTCTGTGCCTTAGTTATCTCTTCTACAAAAGAAGATTAATAATAGTTTACCCCATAATGCAATGGGAGGTGAGTTAATAGCTTTAAAGCACTTAGCAAGTCATACATTTATCAAGTAATTTGAGACTCAGAAATATAAGTTAGCTTGTTGTAGATTACACATTGTGGCAATGCCAGGTGTTTAGACACAGTTGTCTGATTGCAAAGCAGTTTGGCTCCTAAGGGATGTCAGAAATAATAAAAACTTCCATCCATTTTGACTTAAACTAATTCCTGATAAACTTCACAGTTGTTGTTGTTATTTGCCGTCGAGTCGGCCCTGACTCATAGCGACCCCTCCTTGGGTTTCCGAGGCAGTATCACTACGGAAGTAGGATTGCCCAACCTTCCTTCCGAGGAGTGGCTGGTGGGTTTGAACCGCCAGCCTTCTGGTTAGCAGTTAAGTGCCTTAGGCACTATGCTACCAGAGCTCCTATATTTTCTATAATTCCTTATTTTTAATTTTTTTTCTCCGATGCCCTACACCTTCAACCTCAAAAGATTTGAAATTAAAAAGCTTGGGTGATAAAAATATTGGAGATCTAGAAATAATCACAAAAAAGAAGAAATTTTCTTATCATAAAAAGCCTTTGTATACCTGAGTTGTATAACTGTTGTTGTTTGCCCTCAAGTTGACTTTCAACTCATAGTGACCCCATGTGATGGAATAAAACTGCTACATAGGGTTTCCTAGGCTGTAATCTTTACTGAAGAGATCACCAGGCCTTTTCTTACTGCTGGTGGATTTCAACTGCTGACTTTTTGGGTAGCAGCCAAGAGTTTTAACTGAGCTAATATATAATATGCAATGTTTAATATGACCAGTGTGGAGCCCCAGTGACATAGTGGTTAAGTGCTTGGCTTCTGACTAAAAAGTTAGCAGTTGGAATCCACCAGCTGCTCTGAAGGAGAAAGATGTGGCAGTCTGCTTCTGTAAAGATTGACAGTCTTAGAAACCAAATACAGCAGTTCTACTTTGTCTTGTAGGATAGTTATGATTTAATTTTTTTTTATAATATGACTAATAATGATAAGATGATGGGAGCTCTGGTAGCATAGTGCTTAAAAGCACTTGACTGCTAACCAGAAGGCTGGCAGTTCAAACCCACTAGCCACTCCTCGGAAGGAAGATGGGGCAATCTACTTCCGTAGTGATACTGCCTCGGAAACCCAAGGTGAGGGGGGTCATTATGAGTCGGGTCTGACTCGACAGCACATAACAACAACAACAACACAATGATAAGATGATCCATTGCATTGGGCAAATCTGCTGCAAAAGTCCTCTTTCAAGTGCAAAGAGCAAAGATGTCTTCTTGAAGACTAAGGTGCATCTAACCCATGTCATGGTATTTTCAATCTCCTCATATACATGTGAGAACTGAACAATGAAAAAGGGGGAAAGAAAAAGAGGTGATGCTTTTGAGTTGTGGTGTTGGCAAAAAATACTGAAAATACCACAGACTGCTAAAAGAATGAACAAATCTGTCCTGGAAAAAGTGTAGCTGGAATGTTCCTTGAAAGCAAAAATGGCCAGACTTTGTCTCCCCTACTTTAGTCATGTTGTCAGAAGGGACCACTCTCTGGAGAAGGATATCATGCATGGTAAAGTGGAGAGTCAACGAAGAAGGTGAAGGCCCTCAAAAAAGTGGATTGACACAGTGGCTGCAATGATGGGCTCAGGTATAGCAAGGATTGTGAGGCAAGCACAGGTCCAGGCAGTGTTTCGTTCTGCTGTACATAGGATTGCTACAAGCCAGGCATGACTCAAAGGCACCTAACAACAACAACAAAAACAACAACATCAAGATTTGTAGAAGCATCTTTATTTTTTAAAAGTTGTAGAGTAACATAATAAAAATATAATATTAACTAGCTTAATAAAATGTAACTTAATAAAAATGAAATTTGTTATGCAGAAGGCTTCATTTATTTGGCTTCTATAGGATTTCAGAAATAAAATTTGCCTATCAAAAGTATACATTTTCTAGAAACACAAAGCCTACCTACAGTGGCACAGAATGAGGTAGAAAGTTTGAACAGACCCACAACAAATGAAGAAATTGAGCAGGTCATTAAAAAAACTCCCTCTCAAATAAAGTCCTGGTCCAGATGGCTTCACTGGAGAATTCTATCAAACATTCAGAGAAGAGATGACACCTATCATACTCAAGCCATTCCAGAACATAGAAAAGTATGGTATACTCCCAAATTATTCCTATGAAGTAAGCATAAACCTGATACCAAAACCAGACTAAGACATCACTAAAAAGGAAAACTGCAGACCAATATTGTTGTTGTTGTTGTGTGCCGTTGAGTCAGACCTGACTCATAGCTAGCCCTCCTTAGGTTTCTGAGGCAGTATCACTATGGAAGTAGATTGCCCCATCTTCCTTCCGAGAAGTGGCTGGTGGGTTTGAACCACCAGCCTTCTGGCTAGCAGTCAAGTGCCTTAGGCACTATGCTATCAGAGCTCCTACAGACCAACATCCCTCATGAATATAGATGCAAAAGTCTTCAACAAAATCCTTGCCAATAGATTCCAATACTATAAAAAAAAAAAAAAAAAAAAAAAATACACCATGACCCCATGGTGGAATTCATAACAACTATGCAAGGATGGTTCAACATTAGAAAAGGAATCAATGTAATCAACCACATAATAAAACAAAGGAAAAGAACCACATGATCATAGCAATTAATGAAGAATTGGCATTTGATAAAATCCAGTAAACATTTCTGGTAAAAACTTTCAGTAAAATAGGAATAGAAGGGAAGTTCCTCAACATAATAAAGGGCATAAATGCAAGCCAACAGCCAACATTATTCTCAATGGAGAGAAATTCAAAACATTCCCTTTGTAACCAGGAACCAGACAAAGAGGCCCCCTATCACTGCTTCTATTCAATATTGTATTGGAATTCCTAGCCAAGGCAACAAGGTGAGAAATAGAAATAAAAGGCATCCAAATTGGGAAATAAGAAATAAAACTATCTCTATTTGCAGATCACATGATCCTATACATAGAAAACCTGAAAGACTCAGTAAGAAAGCTATTAGAACTAATTGAAAGTTTCAACAAAGTGGCAGCATAAAAAATAAAGACAAAAATCAGTTGGATTCCCTTACACAGAAAGAGATTTCTGTAAAGGAGATAAGGAAAACAATACCATTTACAATAAAACAAAAAACCAAACACACTGCCATTGAGTCAGATCCAACCCATAGTGACCCCTCCTTGAGTTTCCAAGGCAGTGTCTCTATGGAAGTAGATTGCCCAACCTTCCTTCCAAGGAATGGCTGATGGGTTTGAACCACCAGCCTTCTGGTTAGCAGTCTAATGCCTTAGGCACTAGGCCACCAGAGCTTCTACCATTTACAATAGCTACCAAGTGGCTAAGGCACTTGACTGCTAACCAGATGGCTGGCGGTTCAAACCCACTAGCCACTCCTCGGAAGGAAGGTTGGGCAATCCTGCTTCCGTAGTGATACTGCCTCCGAAACCCAAGGAGGGGTCGCTATGAGTCAGGTCTGACTCGACGGTAGATAACAACAACAGCAACAACAACCAAGAAAAAATATTTAGGTATAAATCTTACCAGGGACACAAAAGACCTATAGAAAGAAAACTACATAAATGGAAGAATATCCTATGCTCATGGATAGGAAGACTGAACATTGTGAAAATGTCAATACCACCCAAAGCAGTCTATAGATTCAATGTAATCCCAATCCAAATTCCACCAACATTCTTTAAGGACATGGAAAAATCAATCACTAACTTTATATGGAGAGGAAAGAGAGTTTGGATAAGTAAACACTAAGAAGAAGAAGAAAAAAGAAGGGTCTCACACTCCCAGATACCAAAACAGCCACAGTAGTCAAAACAGCCAGGTATTGGTACAACAATAGACACACAGGCCAGTGGAACAGAATTGAGAGTCCAGAAATAAAGCTTTCCACCCATGGATTGTTGTTGTTATTTGCCAATATTGGGCAATCCTACTTCCATAGTGATACTGCCTCGGAAACCCAAGGAGGGGTCGCTATGAGTCAGGGCTGACTTGACGGCAAACAACAGCAACACCACCCATGGATAGATTTGACAAAGGGCCAAAACCCATTCAATGTGGAAGAGATAGTCTCTTCAACAAATGGTGCTGGCAAAACTGGATATCCATTTGCAGAAAAATGAAACAAGACCCATATCTCACACCATAACAAAAACAAACTCAAGATGGATCAATGACCTAACTGTAAAATACAAAACTATAAAATTCATCAAAGATAAAACAGGGGCGAACTTAAAGCCCCAACTTATTGTATAAATAGACCATCAAGAAAAACCCCAAATGCACAAACAACAGAAGAGAAACTAAATGACTTGGACCTTCTAAAAATTAAATTATTATGTACATCAAAAGACTTCTCCAAAAGCATAAAGAGAACCTACAGATTGGAGAGAAAAATATTTGACAATGATATATCTGATTAGGGACTTTGCTCTAAAATTTATAGAAAACTCCAACACCCCAACATCAAAAAGACAGACAATCCAATTCAAAAATGGGCAAAGGACATGAACAGACACTTGACCAAAGAAGATATTCAGGCATCCGAGAAACTCATGAAGAAATGCCTGTGATCATCAGCAACTAGGGTGATACAAATAAAAACAAAAATGAGATATCATTTCACTCCAGCAATAACAGCAATGTTCAACAGGACAGGAAACAACAAATGCTGGCAAGGGTGTGGGGAGATTGGAAGTTTCATACACTTCTGGTTGTTGTTGTTGTTGTTAGGTGCCATCAAGTCATTTCTGACCCATAGCAATCCCATGCACAGCAGAACGAAACACTGCCTGATCTCATGCCAGCTCCACGATCCCTGCTATACTTGAGCCCATCATCGCAGCCACCATGTCAATCCATCTCGTTGAAGGCCTCCCCCTCTTTCGTCGACCCTCCACCCTACCAAGCATGACATCCTTCTCCAGGGAATGGTGCCTTCTGACAACATGACCAAAATAGGTGAGATGAAGTCTGGCCATTTTTGCTTCCAAGGAGCATTTCAGGTGCACTTCCTCCAGGACAGATCTGTTAGTTCTTTTAGCAGTCCATTGTACTTTCAGCATTGTTTGCCAGCACCACAACTCAAAAGCATCAACTCTTCTTCGGTCTTCCTTATTCATTGTCCAGCTCTCACATGCATATGAGGTGATTGGAAATATCATGGCTTGTGTCAGGCACACCTTAGTCTTTAAGGACACATCCTTGCTTCTCAGCACTTGAAACAGTTCCTTCGCAGTTGACTTTCTCAATGCCACATGTCGTCTAATGTCCTGACTGCTGCTTCCATTGGCATCGATTGTAGAACCAAGCAATGTGAATTCTTTGACAACCTCAATCTTCTCTCCATTTATTGTGATGCTGGTCATTGGTTCAGTTGTGAGGATTTTTGTTTTCTTTATATTGAGACGTAATCCATACTGCAGACTGTATTCTTCAACCTTCATCAGTAGGTGCCTTAAGTCTTCCTCACTTTCAGCAAGCAAAGTTGTATCGTCTGCATATCTCAGGTTGTTAATGATTCTTCCTCCAATCCTGATGCCACGTTTTTCTTCATATAGTTCAGCTTCTTGGGTTATTTGCTCAGGATATAGATTAAATAAGTATGGGGAAAGGATACAACCCTAACACACTCCCTTCCTGATTTTAAACCATGTAGTGTCTCCTTGTTTCATTCAAACGACAGCCTCCTGGTCATGGTACAGGTTTCTCATGAGTACAATCAAGTGTTCGGGAACTCCCATTCTTCTTAATGTTATCCATAATTTGTTATGATCCACCCAATCAAATGCCTTTGCATAGTCAATAAAACACAAGTAAACATCTTTCTGGTATTCTTTGTCTTGGGCCAAGATCCATACTTCTGGTGGTACTATCAAATGGTGCAACCACTGTGGAAAACAGTATGACACTTAAAAAGTTGGAAATACAGAGTATTTGCTCCAGCAATCCCATTACTAGGAATATATCCTAAAGAGGTGAAACTTGGGACATAGATAGATATATGCACACCCATGTTTATTGCAGCACCTCTTTATAATAGCAAAGAGATGGAAACAACCTAGGTGCCCATCAACAAATGAATGGATAACCAAACTACAGTACATACAGACAACAGAATACTAAGCAACATTAAAAAAATAATGAAGAATCAGAGAATCAACTCATAACATGAATGAACTTGGAGGACATTATGCTGAGTGAAATAGGTCAATCACAGAGTACAACTATTATATGAGTCCTTTGTTGCAAAAAGTCAAGGAAAGGTTTACACAGGTGAGGAAATTTTCTTCGTTGGCTTCAGGGTTGGGAGAGGAGAGGAAGAGAGGGAAAATAGATGGATAATAAAGTCACAGGTTTTATATGAGTGAAGGGATTTGAAGAAAATAAATTTAAAAAATAATAAAAGAAAAAGAGAACGCTAAAGTATTAATGATTTGATTCTAAGGCTAGTTCTCCATTCTGTCTGTGAGCTTCTGCATTTTCACATATAAAATATCTATTACAGAGGGTTGTTTGATCATTTATTCATTCATTTAATAAACATTTATTAAGTGTCAAAAAAAGAAAGGAAGGAAGGAATGAAAGAAAAAAGGAAGGAGAAAGGGAAGGAGGGAGGGAGGAAGGAAGAAGGAAAGAAAGAAAGAAAATAAAGGAAGGAAGGAAGAAAGAAAACTATGGGGCAATAGCAAAGACCACATAAGAAATCTTCACTGGGGCCCAATCATGGCCCATTACCCCTGAATGTTACCACAGTTAAGTGTAGAAGTTTGTTAGTATCCAAAATTATGTAAGGGAAAATTGTATGGGCAAAGTTTGTCTTGATACTCTAGATTTTTTTTTAAAAAAAGAAAAGTATTTACTTTAACCTTTTAGCTGTGGTAGTACCAACCATTTGACAGGTGAGATTGGAACTAATTTCTGTCCATCATCTTATTATTAATGCCATTGATTGTTTTCTTCAGTTGTTCATTATAACTCCTATAAGCATGATTTTTGTTTATGGTATTTGAAAGCTTGTTTTTTGTATATGCATACATGTAGGCACATACACACACACACATACACATTCTTGGTCTTAGAAATGATTTATTTATTTTGTTCCTTTTTTATTACAGTGATAAAAACACAACAAAATGTATGGGGATTCATTCATTTCTACATGTACAATTCAATGACATTGATTACATTCTTTAAGTTGTGCAACAGTATATTATATATACATATTTCCAGATTATCTCATCACTATTAACATAGTTAAGGAGGCTTCTTAAATTATTAAGTCACATTGTACAAAACATTTTACTTTCAAGCTGAATAATGCTTATTGACAATGCAATGAAAAAGGTATACAAAACAAACAAACAAAAAAAACACAACAAAACCTAGTATACATATGAAAGTATTTGCTCTCAGTAGTAATTAAATAAGTTCCACTTAAGACAGTCATTAAATAACATTTTCTCATTAAATTATAAGTAATAAAATATTACACCTTTTAATAATGGCCATTGTGTAATGACATAATAAATGTTGATATTCTTTTGTGAGATAGTGCTTAATTTTTGGTACTAAAAGAAAACTCAAAACCAAACACAGTGCTGTCCAGCCGTTTCCAACACAATGCGACCCTTCTTGGGTTTCCAGTGTGATATCTCTACGGAAGTAGGTTGCCCAGTCTTCCTTCTGAGGAGTGGCTGGTGGGTTTGAACTGCCAGCCTTCTGGTTAGCCATCAGATTCCCAAAAAGACAGAAAATGTCATCCAAAAGAATTCACTTGAACATTGTAGGTTTTGGTGCTCTGTAAGAAATATCAAATATTGACCAGTAGGAGCTCTGGTAGCATAGTGCCTAAGGCACTTGACTGCTAATCAGAAGGCTGGCGGTTCAAACCCACCAGCCACTCCTTGGAAGGAAAATGGGGCAATCTACTTCCACAGTGATACTGCCTTGGAAATCCAAGGAGGGGTCGCTATGAATCGGGTCTGACTGGACGGCACATAACAACAATAACAACAACAGGGGTAAATTTACAAGCCCACCAGCCACTCCTCGGAAGGAAGATGGAGCAATCTACTTTCATAATGATACTGCCTCAGAACTTGAAGAAGGAGTTGCTTCAAGTCGCATTCGACTGGACAGTAGTGAGGTGTTTTTTTTTTTTTTTTTTTTATCTTGGTCATACTCTTGTTATCTAAAGCACAAATTTAACATGCTATTCTTCTGCTTAAAATCCTTTGAAGTTTCCCAATACAGGTAGTCCTTGATTTACCATGGCCTCTATTCCAACAACTCTGTGTTAAGTTGGTTCTGAAGTAACATGAATACTTCTTATTTTTATTTTTTTAGTTTTCATTGTTATTGCCATAGCCTGCTAACTGACAGTGTTTTGGACAGTAAATCATAATATTGAACATCTGTAAATGAACAACTGAAAATGATAGCATCAGCAAACTTTGCGCTGCTACATTGCACATAGTACATATTACTAACAATAACATGTACAAAGAAAAAGGTGGTTGTAAGTGTGGTTCTTGGTGACTCGAATGTGTTGTCAATTGGAGACTGTAGGATGCTGAGTAAAGCCTCTTTACTCAACTGAGGCATTTCTCATTTCATGCCTCTGTCATTTTAGTCTAGACCTCTCACTTATTTCCTGACATTCTAGCTGCACAATAAGTTCTTTCCTCTGTCATCCACTTAAACTTATTCCTCCAGCAGTTGTCCTCTAATCTCTTCTGCATCATCATCACATTATTATTTTCTCTCTCTCCTGGGTTTGCAAATGACATACCTATACCTTTTCCCATCTTGAAAAATAATAATAATAAATGATCTCTGGGTCCTGCTAACACCCCTCTCTTTCCTTGTAACATAATTTCTGAAAGAGTTGCCTACACATTTTTAAAAGTTGTCTTCAATTTCGCTCCTCTTATTTCCTTTCCAATCAATCATTTTTTATTTGACTTTTTATTATGAGAAAATTTAACATAATAAAAGAGAACTGTAAAATGAGCACCCATATAGCTATCATTCAGTTTTGGCTGAATTACTTCAAAATTCCAGATACACAAACACATTTTAAACAGCCTTTCAGACTCATCAACACTCCAAACTGCTCTGTCAAAGTCAGCAATGACCTTTACATCTTTACATTATGGGGCAAAATACATACACATGTTGTTCCTCAAAGTAATAGTTTGGGTTAAAACATATACAACTCTACATTAAACAATGGAAAACACACAAAAAAGAAAACAATCAGCAGAAAACCTTCCGTATACTGTCAATGACTGCTAATATTTTATTTATGAATTTATTGTATGCAACTTATCATGGATTTTAAAAGTAAAATTATGTTTTTATGCCATTTTAGAAATTTTCACTTATTTAATGAATTATTAATGCATTTTTGTGGTCAATAACTTATAGATCTAAATCATCACTTTAAACTCCCTGTAGTATTCCATCATTTTTATGTTTTGTAATTTATTCAAGTAGTCTATATGCATTGTGAGTGTTTACAATTTTGTACCTTTATTTGTTGTTGTTGTTGTTATGTGCCGTCGAGTCGGCCCTTTATAAGCATTACTAATAAATGCAATCATGCTTACGAAGCATCATTCTGCACATGTGTTGTATTTCCTTAGGATAAATCCTTTGGCAGAGAAAAAGCCAGCAGGGGGGACCAGGAGAGAGCAAGGAAGCAGAGGCAGGGATCCAGGTGAGGCTGGGGTCCCAGGCCGCGTTCCTCCCAAGTGGTGGGAAAGCAGAGAAAGAAAAAGCCGGGGGGAGGAGGGGACCAGGACAAAGTGAGGAAGTAGAGGTAGGGATCCAGGTAAGGCTGGGTATCCAGGCCATGTGCCTCCCAAGTGGCGGGAAAGAGGCAGAGATCTATGTAAGAGAGGGTGTGGAGGGGAGAGAGGTTTTGAACAGCTAAGGGTGACAAACTTGTCCATCAGTTTGTCCTACTGTGGTGGTGTGTTGCTGTGAGGCTTGAGGCTGTGCCACTGGTGTGTTAAACCCGTAGGGTTGTACATGGTACACAGCTTTAAAAAGATTACAGACTGAGACAGACTAGGAAGAAGGAGGAGGCCATCTACTTCTCAAAGAATTGGCCAGGGAAAACTTTATGAATAGCAGAGAAACACTATCTGACACATTACTGTGCAACTTTATGAATAGCCCAGAAACATTGTCTGATACAGTGCAGGAGGATAAGACATTTAGGTCAGAGGGCTCTCAAAATAGGACCAGGAAAGGGCTGCATCATGAGAATACAACCAGCCTTAATGATATGGATAAGGTAAAGATTTTGAGACCTCCATTTGCTGATGTGGCATGACTCAAATTGAGGAGAAATAGCTAAAAATGTCCACTAATAATCAGAACATGGAATGTTCGAAGTGTGAATCTAGGAAAATAGGAAGTTGTCAAAAATGAAATGGAGCGGATAAAGATTGATATCCTAGGCATTAGTGAGCTGAAATGGACTGGTATTGGCCATTTTGAATCAGACCACCATGTGATCTACTATGCCGGGAATGACAATTTGAAGAGGAATGGTGTGGCGTTCATCATCACAAAGGATGTTTCAAGATCCGTCTGTGGTACAATGCTGTCAGTGATAGGATAATATCCATATGCCTACAAGGAAGACCCGTTACAATGACTATTATTCAAATTTATGCACCAACTACCAAAGTCAATGATGAGAAAATTGAAGATTTTTATCAGCTTCTGCAGTCTGAAATTGACCGAACGCTCAATCAGGATGTGTTAATTATCACTGGTGACTGGATCACAAAAGTTGAAAACGAAGACTCACTGGTAGTTGGAAAATTTGGCCTTGGTGACAGAAATGATGCTGTAAGTCTCATGATAGAATTTTGCAAGACCAATGACTTACTCATTGCAAATACCTTTTTTCAACAACACAAACAGTGGCTATACATGTGGACTTCACCAGACGGAGTACACAGGAATCAGATTGATTACATTTGTGGTAAGAGGAAATGGAAAAGCTCAATATCTTCAGCCAAAACAAGGTCAGAAGCTGATTGTGAAACACACCATCTGCTCATAGGCACATTCAAGAAGAAGTTGAAGACAATTAGATAAGTCCACGAAAGGCAAAATATGACTTTGATAATATCTATCCTGAATTTTTAGAGACCTTTTAAAGAATAGAATTGATGCATTGAACACCAATGACCAAAAACTGGAAGAATTGTGGGATGACATCAAGAACATCATCCATGAAGAAAGAAAGAGGTCACTAAAAAGATGAGAAAAGAAGAAAAGACCAAAATAGATGACAGAAGAGACTCTGAAACTTGCCCTTGAGTGGAGAGTACCTAAAGCAAATGGAAGAAATGACAAGATAAGAGAGCTGAACCGAAGATTGCAAAGAGGCAGCTCGAGCAGACAAAGCCAATTACTGTAATGAAATGTGTAAAGACTTGGAGTTAGAAAACCAAAAGGGAAGAACACCCTTGGCATTTCTCAAGCGGAAAGAACTGAGGAAAAAATTTAAGCCTCGAGTTGCAATATTGAAAGTTTCTATGGGCAAAATATTGAATGATTCAGGAAACATCAAAAGAAGATGGAAGGAATAAAGAGTCTCTGTACCCAAAATAACTGGTAGATCTTCATCCACTTCAGGAGGTGCCATACAATCAAGAACCAATGGTACTGAAGGAAGAAGTTGAAGCTGCACTGAAGGAATTGGCAAAGAACAAGGCTCCAGGAATTGATGGAATACCCATTGAGATGTTTCAACAAACAGATGCCCCATTGGGCGCACTTACTCTGTTATGCCAAGAGATTTGGAAGACAGCTACCTGGCCAACTGACTGGAAGGCATCCATATTTGTACCCATTCCAAAGAAAGGTGATCCCACAGAATGTGGAAATTATCAAACAATATCATTAATATCTCATGCAAGTAAGATCTTACTGAAGATAATTAAAAAATGATTGCAGCAGTATATTGACAGAGAATTTCCAGAGGTACAAGCTGGATTCAGAATAGGACGTGGATCAAGGGATATCATAACTGCTGTCAGATGGATCTTGGCTCAAAGCAAAGAATACCAGAAAGATAGTTTACTTGTGTTTTATTGACTATGCAAAGGCATTTGATTGTAGATGACATTTTCATAACAAATCATAACAAATGATCATAACAAATTGTGGATGACATTGAGAAGAATAGGAATTCCTGAACACTTGATTGTGCTCATGAGGAGCCTGTACATAGACCAGGAGGCTGTCATTCAAACAGAACAAGGGAACACTGCATGGTTTAAAATCAAGAAGGGAGTGCATCAGCTTGTATCCTTTCCCCATATTTATTCAATCTGTATGCCGAGCAAATAATCCGAGAAGCTGGACTATATGAAGAAGAACATGACATCAAGATTGGAGGAAGAATCATTAACAACTTGCGATACGCTGATGACACAACTTTGCTTGCTGAAAGTGAGGATGACTTGAGGCACTTACTGATGAAGATTGAAGAATACAGTCTGCAGTATGGATTACATCTCAATACAAAGAAAACAAAAATCCTCACTTCTGGACCTATAAACAGCATCATGATAAATGGAGAAAAGATTGAGGTTGTCAAAGACTTCACATTGCTTGGTTCTACACTCGACACCAGTGGAATCAGCAGGCAGGACATTAGAGGATGTATAGCACTGGTCAGGTTGGCTGCCAGGGACCTCTTTCAAGTGCTGAGGAGCAAGGATGTCTCTTGAGCACTAAGGTGCACCTGACATAAGCCATGATATTTTCAATTGCCTGTGAGAGCTGGACAATGAATAAGGAAGACCAAAGAATTGATGCTTTTGAGTTGTGGTACTGGTGAAGAATGGTGAAAGAACTGTGGACTGCTAAAAGAACTAACAGATCTGTCCTGGAGGAAGTGCAGCCAGAATGCTCCTTGGAAGCAAGTATGGCCAAACTTTGTCTTACCTACTTTGGTCCTGTTGTCAGAAGGGACCCAATCCCTGGAGAAGGTATCATGCTTGGTAAGGTAGAGGGTCGACGAAAGAGGGGAAGGCCCTCAAGGAGATGGATTGACACAATGGCTGCGACGATGGGCTCAAGTATAGCAAGGATCATGGAGCTGGTGCGGGACAGGGAGGTGTTTCTTTCTGCTATGCATAGGGTCGCTATGAGTCAGACAAGTCTGGATGGCACCTAACAGCAACAACAACAACGACAACAACAAGAAGTAACATTTTGAAAATGGGTAGCTTACTAGGTTACTGTAACTATTTATTATAACCGAGGTAAAAATTCTTGGCTCTGCATTCCATGATTGGGTCCTAAATTGATTTCCTTTTGAATGAATCCTTTTACATAGGATAAAATGGATTCTGAGTTCATTCTGGGCTCTAAATGGGATGTTCAGTGAGTTCTAATGTCTTCTGTTTAATATGAGAACTATGAACTTTTCTGGGGACAGCAAGTCTGAGATCTTAGAATTTGCTTTTACAAGGTGAGACATTTCCAGGATTAGGTATTGGCATCCTGCCAACTATGAAATTCTACCAGTCTATATATGAGCTTCATGATTGTGTGGGAAGGTGCATGGCTGTGGTGGTTACTGGTAACGCAAAGTTAGCCTATTCTCATTGCATCGAAACATTCTAATGTATCTAATATAAACCAAACCACAGCTTTTCATAGAATTATAGGGCTGGGAGGTCTTTCAGAGTTATTTAGTTTAGTCTTTCACCTAATGGAGGAAATCCTTTTACAACATTCTAGAAAAATAGTTATCCTCAACTGTTCCACCAAGAACTTTATTTATATATCTTTTTAGTTAGTTTTGAAGAAGCCCTTTTGAACAGATTTGCATTTTAGAAAATGTGTTTTAATTACCCAAAATTTTAATTTTTAATTCTTTTCTAAGACTTTAAAAGAATAATATTTTCTTGCAATATTTACCTATTGTTTCTGGTTCTGAACTTTGTGCCATACCAGTTGTTGTTGTTAGGTGCTGTCGAGTCGGCTGCAACTCATAGCAACTCCTCCTTGGGTTTCTGAGACAGTATCACTATGGAAGTAGATTGCCCAATCTTCCTTCTGAGGAGTGGCTGGTGGGTTTGAACTGCCAGCCTTCTGGTTAGCAATCTAATGTCTTAGGCACTATGCCACCAGAGCTCCAGAGTAAATCTAATTCCTCTTTCAGAATAATATTTTAAGAAAAATACATTTCAATATTTGTGGAAAAACTTTATGCCTTCCCCTGAGATATAAAGAGCTCAGGCAATACAGTGGTTAAGTGCCTGGCTGCTAATCAAAAGGTAGGCAGTTTGAACCCAGCAGACATTCAGTGGGAGAAAATTAGAGCGTTCTGCTTTGTAAAGATTTATTGTCTTGGAAGCCTTGTGGGGCCATTCTACTCAGTTTTATAGGGTAGCTGTGAGTCAGAATCAACTCAAAGGCAATGGCTTTGTTTTTTGGAGCATAGACATCTCTAGTTTCCCCAAGAAATCTTCATCATAATCTCTAAATATGTCCTCTGCTATGCTGAGGGGGTTTAGTTTATCCCTGTATCTTTTCATATGTAACCTCACAACTTGAAAACAAGGCTCTTACAATAGATATGATCTTTGTCAGGACTGTATACTGAATATTTACTGTTATATGAGTCTGTGTGTGCTACAAATTTATTAATAGTTGATCTTCTAATGGGGCGAAGCACTAGTTTTCATTCTTCTGATTTCACTAATAAGTACATGTTTTTGCTTTTCCTCTCTGAAAAAAGAAGATGTAGATCATTAAAGTAATTCTTCACTTTTTTTTCTGATTGAATGATGCATGTGGTAAATTTTCAAACATTACTTGAAATATGTATGGACTTTTCCATAATCTGTCCCCCTCTTCTCACTTACCATTGTAAACCAGTTGGTAGATACAATGTTATAGATTTTCCCCCCTTTGCATTTAGTAGCACAAACAGGAAGAGGACTTATTAAGAGCTTAGGTTTCAAAGTTCTGTTCTCCTAAATTCTGATTTTACTACTCACAAGTTGGTACTCTGTTTTCTCATTTCTAAAGTGAGAAAAATAATATACCTACTCATTAAGAAACCAAACCAAACTTACTGACATCCAGTTGATTATGACTCATAGTGACCCCCTTTGGGTTTCCAAGGCTATAAATCTTTAGGGAATTAGACTGGCTCATCTTTCTTCTGCCAAGCAGCTAGTAGGTTCATACCACAGACCTTTTGGTTAGCAGCAAAATGCCTTAACCACTACACCACCAGAGCTCCTTACCTACTTCATTAACTAAAAAAAAAAAAAAAAAACACACACAAAATCCACTGCCATGGTGTTGATTCCAACTCATAACCACCCTCGTTGGGCTCCAAGGCTATAAATCTTTACAGAAGTAGCTTGCCTCATCTTCCTCCCCAGGAAAAGCTGGTGGGTTTGAATCACAGACCTTCTGGTCAGTAGTCAAATGTCTAACCCACTATGTCACTAGAACTCCTTACTTAGCTCATTAGGATGTTGAAAATATTTAATTAGATAATACATAAAATATTCTTTACATATGACATTATATTAAGCCCTAAGTAACTATTTAAGCATGTTGTTGTTAGTTCCTGTCAAGTGGGCTGTGACTCAGCAACTTTTGTACAACAGAGCAAAATACTGCTGAGTCCTGCGCCATCCTCACAATCCTTGCTGTTTGATCCCATTGTTGCAGCCACTGTGTCAATCCATCTTGTTGAGGGTCTTCCCCTTTTTTGCTTTCCCTCTACTTTACCAACATGATATCCTTCTCCAGGGACTGATACCTTCTGATAATGCAACCAAAATACATTTATGTATATATAATATGAATTATCTATAAATTTTATAAACATGGGAATCATGTAAAATTTTATTTTTTGTCATTTAATGACATATACATTGAAATTCTTTTAATGTTATATTAACATAATTATCAATTCTCGTCACATTATTTTAGTGGCTGCACAATATTTTTGGTTGTATTTTAACATTGTATAAATGTACCTTCTTGTTGTTGTTGTTATGTGCCATCAAGTTGGACCTGACTCATAGTGACCCCTCCTTGGGTTTCTGAGGCAGTATCACTATGGAAGTAGATTGCCCCATCTTCCTTAGTTTGTTTAAATTATTGTCACTTAATGGACATTAACTGTAGTCTCAGCAGTGTGCTTGAGATGGCTCATACCACTTTTTAAGAGTTGATTTTGCACATTTCTTTCCAATCCCTCCCCCATCACAATGAGGGTGGTCCTTATTTCTAGGAATTATGGTGACTTGGGTTTTAATAGCAGTGTTGCTTTCTATTAATGTCAATGTGGGAGCATACATGCACAGAAAGGCTTGATTTAAATCTTTTGCCTTCAGAAGTAATTACTAAATGTTCATTAAGTACAAAAATGATGCTTTTCCAGATCTAATTCCCTTCAGTTCTTTCTTTCTTTAAGTGGATGGATCACAAAGGAGAAGATGAAAAGAGATGTAAATTTAAACCCTTACTAAATTCCATACCTATTCTCATTACAATGAGTATGTCTCTTGTCAGATCACACACAAAAAAACTTCCTTTTAGTTACCAAAAAAGTGAGCTTGTAAAACACAGATTAGTTCTTAAAGGTACATAGAGACATACAATAGAGAAGCTCTGTCAAGGAAACATCAGGAGGGCCAATAAAAGATGAAATAGAGGAAAGCAAGCTAATCCCCTGAGTCATTGTCACCACCTCCCATCCTCTCACCCACATTCAGGAAAGTATTCTAAAAATAGTACAGAATGGAATGAGAAACAAATGGCTAATTTGTGCAGAAAGGCTTTGTGCTATTCAAAATTGTCCTATTATTTTGAAAAACTCAGATAATTTATTTGACACTTTTAGATAGGCTTGTCACTTAGGGGTGAAAAGAAGGAAGAAGTAAAGCCAGAATGTGGGATCAGGGGTGAGCCTGGCTGAGCAGCCTGAAAGGAATGGGGCCTTGGACAGATTTAAATTTAAAACTTATTTGCATATCAGAGCTGCAGAATAAAGTTAATTTAGTTACAACCTAAAGCCAACAACAGTAATTTTAATAAGAATGCAGTTACATATTTGGTTCACAGCAATTCCAAAGAAAAGCTAGAAATTTTGGGAATACCAAATGTGAAAGTGGCAAGGTTTATACAAAATCTTATTCTAAGTAAATATTAGAGCAGCAAGAAGTCTAAAACAGAGAAAGAAGAAAAAAACAATAATTTTACTGAATATGTTTTAACATCATCAGATATTAATAGGAGTCCCTAGATGTTTAAATGAGAAATAAAATCTTCCTAAATACCTCTTATATATATTGAAATTAATGTGATTTTTTTCTCATAAAGCAAAACATTGTTGTTATTACGCACTGTCGTCAGAGTGTTAAAAAGAAATAATAATGATTTCTGCTTCTAAATGTAGAGCAAAAATAGTTGAAGTCAGATTGTGTTTATTGGGCTAAGGTGAAAGTCAGTAAAAGGGAATTGCACAAAGGTTGAACAAAGTGGAAAATTTATAAACCTTAAAACTGGATTCTCCCTTCAGGCAATGCTAATTAGGAGTTGGCCAAGCACTAATTTTTTTCTATTATACAAGTACTATGTACTATACAATTATTGAAGAGCTCTGCTAGCATAGTGCCTAAGGTATTTGACGGCTAACCAGAAGGCTGGCGGTTCAAACCCACCAGCCACTCCTGGGAAGGAAGGTTGGACAATCTACTTCCGTAGTGATACTGCCTCGGAAACCCAAGGAAGGGTCGCTATGAGTTGGATCCGACTACATGGCAGTGTGTTTGCGTTATACAGTTGTTGTGTACCATTTTGTCAGCTCTTTCTTTATAGGTAAAACAAATTTTGTTACATAAAGGGAATTGTTGATATTATTTATAATTTGCTTTTTTCACATTAATATATTGTGAATATTTTCATATATCAACACATATAATAAACAGTTACTGTTGAATCAATTCTGACATATGGTGAAGCCTCGTATGTCGGAGTAGAACTGTGTTCCATAGTTTCTTTTTTTTGGGGAAGAAAAATATGAGGGCCTGAAATGCTAGGTACAAATAACTTGAATGAATAAAACTTGAATATAAACAAAGTAATTTGCATTTGTGCTTGTAAAGTTTCAGACTTTTCCTTTTGGTTCCAGTCCGTGAAGTCTCATCCCCATAACCTTTGACTGACCTCTAACAAAACTCAGTTGTGGGTGACCTTTAATTAAGTAGGAGGAGATAAAAAAAAAAAAAAAAAAAAAAGGTTTACAGAGTTCAAGTCTGCAGTTTCCTGGCTGAGGTTATATATCACCAGCACCTATTCCTCATGTAAATAAGAATGAAAATGAACCCAGCCATTGGTCACAGTTTGATTCGGTGAGGACGTACTGAAAATTTCCCAGTTGTTAGGATTTGGGCAAATCTTACCAAATCTCAGCCTCCTCTTCTACTTGTAAAACCAAAGAGTGATGCCAAAAATAATTGCAGGAGTCAAATGAAATAAATTTACTTTATTCAGTAAAAATAAAAAGTTTTACTTCATCAGTTTGTGACAGTGACTATTCCTAAATGATTCTCAATCGTACTGCATACATAGAATGTTTATGTCATGAATTACTTACAAGCATGAGTTTTTTTAAATAGGGACTGCTTTATCTGTTTTCTGGGTATGGTGTATTCCCCCCCTCCCCCCTTCATATTTTCTTCTAAACTCCTTGGCATAGTTTTCTTTGACTTAGAGATGTACCTATTTTTAATGTGAATAGCATTTAGTATCCAAGATGACAAAAGCACTGCTGGGAAGGCATGAAAACAACCCAAAGTAAACAGTCACGGTCTCTCCCATGGAATGATCTCAGCTCCAATAACACCACAGTTCTGTAGTTCAGGGTGGGAAGTTTGCAAACTAGTTAAAAGGTGCATTGCCCCTTTCTCTTCCTGTCATATAATTTAAGATGTATGTCTAAAAAGACACTGGCCACTTTACTCCTATGAATAAAGAGCTCTCTTGTTCTATAAAATAAAGTGAAGCTTTGTGTCAGCTATTCTGCCTGGTTTTCATGCTGATTACACGGGATTGAATGTATTAGACATTACTGTTGGTGCTCAGGGATATTGCCTGCGTGTTTTATTTCCATAGTGCTTTTCTATGTTTTTTTTGTTTTTTTTTTGTAGTTCTTAATCTTAGAAGTAATACCACTTTATGACAAATAAACAAAACCTAGTTTCTTCTGGTAGCATAGTGCCTAAGGCACTTGACTGCTAACCAGAAGGCTGGCGGTTCAAACCCACCAGCCACTCCTCAGAAGGAAGGTTGGGCAATCTACTTCTGTAGTGATACAGTCTTGGAAACCCAAGGAGGGGTCGCTGTGAGTCAGGTCCAACTGGAGGGCACATAACAACAACAACAACAACAACAACAGTTTCTATCAAGTTTATTCTGACACATGGAGACATCAGGTGCCTCAGAGTAGAACTGTGCTCCATAGGGTGTCCAGTGGTTGATTTTTCGGAAGTAGATCACCAGGCCTTTCTTTCAATGACAAGTGAAAGAATAAACAAAATGTTTTCCCACTGTTCGCAATAATTGAGAATGGGAAACGAGTTTAAATTCTGTGGCATTTTAATGACCCTCAGAGGTCTTACTGTGTGTGGGCTATGTGTAAGAATGGCTGAAGGCACAAATGGACTGGCTTTTGTTCAGTAGGGAAATGAAGAAACAGTTCCAAACAAGAAGAAAAAGCAAGTATAAACTGGGCTTTTAAAATCCAATAAGAATTTTATTTTCCTGTGTTTGTTATATATCCACATTCCATTGCCACCAAGTCAATTTTGACTCATAGAGACCTTATATTATATAGCAGAACTGCCCCCAAAGGATTTCCAAAGTCGCAAATCTTTTTTGTTTTTATTGTGATTTGGGTTAAAGTTTCTAGAGAAAGTTGGTTTTCCATTCAACAATCCATACAAATTCTGTTTTGTGACATTTACTGCAATCCCCACATTGTAACAAAATTCTTTCCAATTCCTCCCTGCATCTACTCCTTTCTGTCATGACACTTTCCCATCCCCTCCCACCTTCCTAGCTCTATCCCTTGATGCTATCCTCTTGATCTCATATTCTAGGCTTTTCTAATGACTGCATACCCTCCTAATATTACTGTTCACCTTATAGGCCTATCTATTGCTTGGCTGATGGGTTAGTCATGGGAGTTAAGTTCAATTCCTAGTTTGAAGGGTGTCTAAAGGCAATAGTCTTAGGGGCTCTACCAGATATCAACAGACCAGTAAACCTGTTTTCTTTTTTTTTATGATTTTGAGTTTTGTTCAACATTCCCCACCTCCTATCTGGGACCTCATATTGTGATCCCTTTCAGAACTGTCAGCAGTGATAGGCTGGCATTATCTAGTTCTTCTGGTCTCAGGGTTGTGGAGGCTGGGATGTGTGTGCCCAAGGCTTTAAATCTTTCAAGAAGCAGAGTAACACGTCTTTCTACTGTGGAGCAACCGGTGAGTTCAGACTTCTGACCTTTCTGTTAGCAGTCAAAGACTTTAAGCATTGTGTAGTCAGTGATTCTTATGTTATGTAGATGTAAAACTAAATTAAAATAACATGAAAAAAACTGCCATAAAGACTGAAATTAAACCATGGACATTTTATAAGATAGATCTGGTAATGGTTGTCATTTATCGTTCTTTTCCTTTGGGCCCCAATGGGGGTCACTATGAGTCAGAATTGACTCAATGGCAGTGAGTTTGGTTTTTGGTTGCTTTGGGCCAGTTGTTGTGTCAAGTGCTTTATATGAATGACAGTTTTAAACCTCCCAACAGTACTGTTGTTGCTAGCTGCCATAGAGTCAGCTCCTAACTCAACATGCCAGGATTGAACTGTCGTGATAGCGTTTTCACTGGCTGATTTTTCAGAAGTAGACTGGCAGGTCTTTCTTCCTAGTCTATCTTAGTCTGGAAGTTTTGCTGAAACCTATTCAGCATCATAGCATCACTCAAGTCTCCATTGACAGAGGAGTGATGGCTATGCTTGGGGACCATCCACTGAGAATGGAACCAGGGTCTCCTGCATAGAAGCTGTAAATTGAAAAAAAAAAGAAGCCATAAATTCTACCACCATTGAACCACCACTGACACTCCAATACTTACTAGGAGCTATGAATTATGACCTCCATCTTTCCCTTGATGAAACAAATATTGGTCAGGGGAATTTCAATAATTTGTTTCATGGTCTTAAAGACCATAAGTAGCAGAGGGAGGACTAACTCCCAAACTTTGACCAGATACAGCACAGTCTACCTCGTTTGATGATTGACATTTTATTAAATCTCCTTTGATAATAAGTGAAATGTCAATTCTATTCTACAAGAGATTTTCTTGCCCCTACTATTTGGTCTACAAGAATTCAGTTGCTGCTATATAGACTATATAGATGATAAGAAAAAAGTACTGAGAATATCCCTGAATCTAAGAAGTTTATTATGTAATGTTTTTATAGAGTTGGAAATACAAAACATACATGTAGTGCAGAAAATAACTTAAAAAAATGCAAAATTTTATTTAATGTAGTGCTGGATTTTGAAGTACAAATTATTTGGTGGGTAAATTTAGAAAAGGAGAGATAAATGGGATCTGGGAAAACTGGTGGAACAGGTTAGGTGGAGTCAGTGAATGTGGCAGTTTAGGACAAGGAGGTATTTTCTACTTGGTGAAGAAGACTGGTCTGGGGGAAATGTCTCGATTCTCTAGTGCTGCTGTAACAGACTACCATAAGTGGAAGGCTTTAACAAACAGGGATTTACTTACTCTTTTATGGTTTAGGAGACCAGAGTCTGAGTTCAAAGTGCTGGCTATAGGGGCTGAGTAAAGGCCCCTCAACCTTGGGCTAATTTAGCTGTCTCCTGTTCCAGGCCAACTGGAGCTAGAGGTATTTCTGACTCATGTAACTGCTGGCTGCTGAGATGAAGTCTGGCCATTCTTGCTTCCAAGGAGCATTCCGGCTGCATTTCCACCGGGACAGATTTGTTAGTTCTTTTTAGCAGTCCATGGTACTTTCAGCACTCTTTGCCAGCACCACAACTCAAAAACATCAATTATTCTTCTGTCTTCCTTATTCATTGTCCAGCTCTCACATGCATATGAGGCTATTGAAAATACCATGGCCTGTGTCGGGCGTACCTTAGTCCTCAAGGAGACAACTTTGCCTTTGAGCACTTGAAAGGCGTCCTTTGCAGCCAATTTGCCCAGTGCTTTATGTCCTGACTGCTGCTTCCATTGGCTTCGATTGTAGAACCAGGCAATGTGAACTCTTTGACAACTTCAATCTTTTCTCCATTTTTTGTAATGCTGCTTATAGGTCCAGTTGTGAGGATTTTTGTTGTCTTTATATTGAGATGTAATCCATACTGCCGACTATAGTTTTCAGTCTTCATCACTAAATGCTTCAAGCCATCCTTACTTTCAGCAAGCAAAGTTGTGTCGTCAGCGTATCGCAGGTTGTTAATGATTCTTCCTCCAATCCTGATGCCACGCTCTTCTTCATATAGTCCAGCTTCCGAATTATTTGCTCAACATAAAGATTGAATAACTATGGTAAGAGGATACAACCCTGACACACTCCCTTCTTGATTTTAAACCATGCAGTGTCCCCTTGTTCTGTTTGAACTATAGCCTCCTGGTCCATGTACAGGTTCCTCATGAGTACAAATAAGTGTTCTGGAGTTCCCATTCTTCTCAATATTATCCACAATTTGTTATGATCCACACAAACAAATGCTTTTGCATAGTTGATAAAACATAAGTAAACATCTTTCTGGCATTCTTTGCTTTGAGCCAAGATCCATCTGACATCAGCAATGACATCCCTCATTCCACGTCAACTGCCTTACCTGAAAATATTTGAACAATTAATATTAAAAAGACATCAGGTAATTTGGAAAGCTTATAGTTTTATTTTAATTCATTTAGTAGTTAAATTTACAACCATATCATGTACAGATTTCTTTACATTTTAGACATTATCTAAACTATATCAGAGTCTCCACTATGTGTCGGATGAATTGTGATATTTCCCTTTCTTCCCCTCTCATATGCCACTACCAAAATTTAGTAGGCATTACAATTATTATTATTATTTAGAAAAGATTTTTTTTTAAATTTTATTGTGATTTGGGTGAAAGTTTATAGAGCAAATTCATTTTCTATACATCAGTTCATCCACATCTTGTTTCGTGACATCGACTGCAATCTTCCCACTTCCTCCCTGTAGTTTCTCCCTGTGTCCTTTCCTATGCATTCCTGACCCCTGAGATATTTCCCTGTGGAAGTACTGCCCTCCTGATCTCCCAAGACTGATTATTCTGAGGAGTGTATTTACCTGGTGTAAATGTTCACCTTATATGCCTGTCTATTGTTTGCCTGGAAGCCATGGGAGTGAGTTAAATTAGAAGCTGGAAGGGTAACTAGAGGCCATAGTTTAAGGGGTTTCACCAGGTTCCATCAGACCAGTAAGCTATTTTTATGATTTTGAGTTTTGTTCCACATTGTTCTCCTATTCTATCCAGGATCTCCTGCAATGATCCTACTCTGAGTGGTTGACAGTATTAGCCACTCACCATCTAGTTCTTCTGATCTCATGGTCAGATAGGCTGAAGTTCACATGGTCCACTAGTCTCTTTGACTAATTGTTTCCCATCTTTGGTTTTCTTTATTCTTCTTTGCTCTGGATGAGGAGAGACCCATTGTTGCATCTGGATGGCCAGTTGCAAACTTTTAAGACCCCAGTCGCTATTCATCGAAGTGTGATGTAGCACAGGTTTTGTGTAATATGTTATGCCAATTGAACTTGATGTTCCCTGCAACCATGATCCCAAGGCCACGGGTCCAACAACTTGCTCCAGCAGAATAGTTGGCTGTGGCTAAGAAATTATCATAATTTTGCCTCCTGTTAGTTCTATTTATATGGACATTCTTACAGCATATAAAAATACTTATGTAGAAATAACATTGCCTACCTTATTTATAATCATCAGCATATTCTCTTTTGCCTAGACATACCTGATAATTTATCCTGCCTACCTATGTATCTACCCAGAGATTAATGTTTATTACCTATAATGCAGAATTGTATATGCAAAATTATTTATCTTTGTTGTCTGTACCTCTTGTGCACCTCTCTGTGTCTTCCTTTTCTTTAGTGTTATTGTGTTGGTCATTCATTTTTGGTGTATTGCCTTTCACTTCACCAACATCAATACTTGTCTCTTACCTATATGGCAATTTTCTCTCCCACCCCTCCCATACCCTAACCAACAAAGAAAGTTTCATTCTATATATAAACCTTTCCTTGACTTTTTATAATACTGGACTAATAAAGTATTTGTCCTTTCTGTGACTGACTTATTTCACTCAGCATGATGTCCTCCAAGTTTATCCACATTATGCAATGTTTCATAGATTCTACATTGTTCTTTAGTGTTGCATAGTATTTAGTTGTGCATAAGTGCCCTAGTTTGGTTATCCATTCTTCTGTTGATGGACATTTAGGTTGTTTCCATCACTTTGGTATTGTAAATAGTGCTGCGATGAACACGAGTGTGCATATATCTGTTTGTGTCTCAGCTCTCACTTCTTTAGGATGTATACCTAGTAATGGGTTTGCTGGATCAAATGGTATTTCTATTTCCAACTTTTTCAGAAATCACCATACCAATTTGTATCATTTTACAGTCCCACCAACAGTATATGAGAGTCTCAATCTCTCCACATCCTCATCAGCATTTGGTACTTTCTGTCTTTTTGTTAGTGCTGGGGTGAGATTTATTTTTGTTTTGATTTGCATCTTAAGTCTAATGGCTGATGATCATGTTCATCTCTTCATGTGTTTATTTGCTGCCTGAATATCTTCTTTGGTGAAGTGTCTGTTCATGTCTTCCAAGGAGTAGCTGGTGGGTTTGAACCTCCAGCCTTCTGGTTAGCAGTCAAATGCCTTAGGCACTACTCCACCGGAGATCCTCAGGAATACAAAAGTAGACTGCAATGGTTGATTTTATGTGTGAACTGGCTGGTCTGTGGTATCCAGTTGTTTGGTAAAACACCTGTCTAGATGCTGCTTTGAAGGTATTTTATAGATGTGACTAACATTTACAATCAGTTCCTTGCCATATGGGTATCATAGATAGTTCACAATATGAATGTTTCCTTTCTTCCAGACCAGCTGAAGCACATCTCTCTGACTTCATTTTCTACAATGAGCCAGAGAAAACTCAGTTTTTAAAGAAGTCATATGATTTGGTTAAAATCTGAAATCTGTTGCCATCAAGTCAAGTCTGACTCATAGTGACCTTATAGGATAGAGTAGAATTGCCTCATAGATTTTCTAAGGCTGAAATCTTTACAGAAGCAGATTGCCACATCCATCTCTCAGGAAGCAACTAGTGGATTCCAATCACTGACCTTTTAGTTACCAGCTGAGCTCTAACTGCTGTGCTACAAGGATTCCTGGGATTAAGTTAAGTCTACCCATATCACCTTTCCACTGAATTGGAGCCTTAATCACATCTACAAAGTCTCTCACAGCAGTATTAGATAACTGAAGGTATCATTTCAGAAATTTTGAATTCTGCCTACCTGATAATTCAGTCTAGTGAGTAGATGAGCAATAGAAATATTTTATAAATATCTCTCTGTGAGCATATAGGCTAGTTCAAATATAGTGATCTACTCTCACTATTTGGAAATTACAGTCCCATTAGTTTTAATGGGAGCTCTGGTAGCGTAGTGCCTGAGGCACTTGACTGCTAACCAGAAGGCTGGCGGTTCAAACCCATCTTTCAGTCCTCAGAAGGAAGGTTGGGCAATCTACTTCCATAGTGATACCACCTGGGAAACCCATGGAGGGGTTGCTATGAGTTGAGTTGGGTCTGACTTGACGGCACATAACAACAACATTAGTTTTAATACCAATTTGTGAGTAAGAAATGTTAAAGAAATCTTCATGGGTTTGGTCCATACTTTGTTGAAACTAGCAGCCTTTTGATTTACTTTTTAATTTTTCAAAAAATCACCATTTTACTTTCAAATCTCAATGAATGACATGATTTTGATATAATGCAATGAAGCCACTGACTCAGCTTATTTACTCTCACTGACTCACTCACCCCATTCTCCCTCCCTCTCTTCTGGCTTTACCATCCATTTATATCTGATTGCCATTACAAAATGTAGGCAGTTTTTAAATATAGTTCAGAGGAAAACTGATTAGTTATTAAGTTATAGGCACTGTAACAGTCAAGGGTAATTAGAAGTTTGTTACTTTAATTTTTAGGTGACTTGATAATTTTGTTTTTGGTCTTGTGAGATAATACATACACACACAAAAAACCAAAAAAACAAAAAACCTCACTGCTGTGGAGTCAAATTCAACTCATAGGGACCCCTCCTTGGTTTTCCAAGGAGGTATCACTACGGAAGTAGATTGCCCAATCTTCCTTCTGAGGAGTGGTTGGTGGGTTTGAACCACCAGCTTTCTGGTTAGCAGTCAAATGCCTTAGGCACTATGCCACCAGAGCTCCCAAAGGACAGAAATAATTTTTGTGTTTCTTAAGTAAATTCTCACCAACAGGATACACTGAACCAAATCCCTGGACATTTAAATTGTTAATATTACTTCAAAATGATTACTATTTAAAACATAAAGCAAACCAGAGTAATCTTGATCTATAACATTGTATGTTTATGTTATAGTGAGAATAACTTTTTTCCATTTGGACTGAAGTAGTTGAGTGATCAATGTGCAATTTACTCATGATAAGATCAAAGTGTAAGACATTTTCCTCAGCACCACCAGCCTGCTAACCATCCACAACATTTCCCATAGGGTACTCCATAGATAAATAACAAGTATCTTTTCCAAGTAACTTGGACATAATTTAATATTCCTTAGTTCTCATTTAATTACAGCAGCAACTATGCAGGAAATAGAGAATAGCATGGGAGGCAATATGCTTTCATGCAGCATGTTTTTTTTTTTTTTCTTTTCTCTCCTATGAAATTTGTACATACTATCCTATATGTGCAAGATCAAGAGATTTGCCTACTCCTTTCCAGAAGTTGAGGAGTTTTGGTGGTGTAGTGCCTAAGGCATTTGACTACTAACCAGAAGGCTGCGGTTCAAGCCCTCAGCCACTCCTCGGAAGGAAGGTTGGGCAAACTACTTTCCTAGTGATACCACCTTGGAAACCCAAGGAGGGGTCACTATGAGTCAGATCCTACTTGACGACAGTGAGTTTGTTTGTTTTGCTTTTCCAGAAGTTAAGTTAGCAGCACTACACAATCTCTTTTGTCAGTATTTCTGAAAGTCAATGAAGGTCTAAATTCTCTCAGATATTAATAAGATCTTAAAATGTTTTGTCTATATGATAGACAAAATTTTTGGTGAAAAATTAGAGTCTAGGAACTTCAAATCTTTTTTTAATAAAATAACTCAATATTCATCATTGGTATCTTTTGTATATTGACTATGTGCCAGACAGTGTGCTAAGTACCTTACATAAATCCTTTTATTTACTCTTTTAGCAGTATGAGGCACAGACTACTAAATGTCTGTTTCACAGATGAGGAAAAGTAGAGACTCAGAGAAGATAGGTAACTTGCCAGAGGTCACAGCTAAGAAGTAAAGTGGCAGGACACTAGTAAAATTTGAAAAATCTGATAGAACCCTCCCAGAGTATGCCAAAGGTGGTAGATTTCACTCCATATGGATTGACACAGTGATGTAAATACTAAAATTCATGGATGTCAGTTTCAATAGTTGTCAATAAAATCATGGTATAATACAGACTTGTGAAATGATTTTTTTTTTATTGCATCGTTAACAGTAACTATGTTACTGGAAGTAAAAATAAACACCCTGACACCTAACTGCTTAAGGCATTGTGCATAGAAGATAAACAAAAGAAAGTAAAATAACCTAGCCTTTTTCTTGAAGAGCTTGAAACAACTGTGGTAACTTGTTGTTTTTCTTAAGTGCCGTGGAGTAGGCTCTGACTCACAATGACCCAATGTACAACAGAAAGAAACACTGTCCCGTCCTGTGCCAGCCTTACAAGCCTTGCTATACCGGAGCCCATTGTTGCAGCCACTGTGTCAATCCAACACTGTGTCAATCGTTGAGGGCCTTCCTTTTTTTTTGTTGACCCTCCACTTTACCAAATATGATGTCTTTTCTCCAGGGAATGGTCCCTTCTTACAACATGACCAAAGTAGGTCAGACAAAGTCTGGCCATTCTCGCTTCCAAAGAGCATTCCGGCTGCTCTTCTTCCAGAACAGATTTGTTAGCTCTTTTGGCAGTCCATGGTACCTTCAGCATTCTTCGCCAACACCACAACTCAAAAGCATCAATGCTTCCTCGGTCTTCAGCATTCTTCGCCAACACCACACTCAAAAGCATCAATGCTTCCTTGGTCTTCCTTATTCATTGTCCAGCTCTCACATGCGTATGAGGCAATTGAAAATACCCTGGCTCGAGATAAGTGCACCTTAGTCTTCAAAGAGACATTGTTGCTCTTTAGCACTTTAAAGTGGTCTTTTTCAGCAGATTTTCCCATTGTAATATTCTATCTGATGTCTTGACCACTGCTTCCATTGGTGTTGATTGTGGAACCAAGTAACAGGAAATGTTTGGCAACTTCAATCTTTTCTCCATTTATTGTGATGTTGCTTATTGTCCCAGTTGTGAGGATTTTTTTTTTTTTTTTATATTGAGATGTAATCCGTACTGCAGACCATAGTCTTTAATTTTTGTCAGTCATCCTCAATTTCAGCAAGCAAAGTTGTGTCATCTGCATATAACAGGTTGTTAATGAGTCATCCACCAATCCTGATGCCATGGTTTTCATCATCTAGTCCAGCTTCTTGGATTATTTGCTCAACATACAGATTGAATAAGTATGGTGAAAAGATACAACCCTGATGCACTCAATTTCTGATTTTAAACCATGCAGTATCCCCTTGTTCTGTTTGAATGACAACCTCTTGGTCTATGTACAGTTTCCTCATGAGTACAATTAAGTGTTCTGGAATTCCCATTCTTCTCAATGTTATCTATAATTTATTATTATCCACACAATCAAATGCTTTTGCATAATCAATAAACACAAGTAAAATTATTTCTGATATTCTTTGCTTTGAGCCAACATCCATCTGACATCAGCAATCATATCTCTCCTTCCACATATGTGATAACATATGGGACTGCAAAGGTAGGAAGCAAGATTAGAGAAATACAGAGATGACTATAATACAAAGTGATTCATACTGAGCACCTTTTTTAACTTGTAAATCCTACCATCACATTTGTTATTACCGTGTACCCAGTGCCTATCTCAGGATATGCTTTTTTATTCTGGATTAGTTTTGACCCTCATTCTTACTTTACAGTTTTTATTTTATTCTGCTGTACCTTACAGTTCATATACAATTGCATTTAAGGCACCTTTTTTTCAGTAAGATCCCAATTCATCTTTCAACCTTTAGTTTTTGGACCCCAATATATAGACCTAAGTCAGGCAAACAAAGATCTTGATATGCCTCAAGAGTGTCCTGTGTTTTCTTGCCTCAGAGCTTTTTGTACGATAGTCCTCTTTCATCTAGTCTTCAGCTTCTTCTCTTCCTCTAACATTCCTAATCCTCCTTCAATTGCCATCTTAAATACCAGGAAGCTTTTCTTGGCTAGGCAAGACAGATGTCACATGGGCTCTGAAGAGGGAGTGCTCTGTCCTTACCACAATGCCATTTAATGGATTCATTTATATTTCATCTTAAGCACAAATAATACCAATTTGTGTCTGAGAGTTATAGAATAATTTGGACCAAAGAGTATGGTATATATGGAGTGCGATTTAAATGACTGTGACTAAATACATTAGATTAAATAAGTATATATAAAAAAGAAGTTCATACAATGCATATAAATATTTGATACAAAATTCTCTATCTGAACTCCTTGACGCCAAATGCATTTAGGAGACCAGATGCATTTAGGAAGTCAGTTACATTCAGGAATTTTTAAAATTTTAGAAGGATAATACAGATTTTAGAAGGATATACTGAATATTTTGTAACCCTGTACACACACTTTGGTGTCTCAGGCAGCATAATATAATCAAATATATTAATATCATTTCAATGTAGCATATGACTATTAACATAAATTGGGTGAATAAAAGTTAAAAATACCTACATTTTAGATAATGTCAGATTTTACCACTTGGGCCACATTTTGCTGTTTAATGAAGGAAGAGGAAACTTTTGGTTTACAAATTTTGGATTTTGGAATTTGTTCTGGTTACCTAGTGCCACTCTGACAAGAATATATCACAAGTGGGATGACCTTAACAAACAGGAGTTTATTTTCTTATGGTTTGGAGGCTTTAAGTCCAAGTTCAAAGTACTAGGCTCTAGGGGCTGGGTGAAAGCCCCTCAGTCTTGGGCTTCAGTTCTGCCTCCAGCTCCTGGCCCACTGAAGCTAGAGGCTTTTCTTCACTCAGACAGCTGATGGCTGCTGAGGTTGCCAAGCCCAAGGTTGACAAGTAAAAAAGCACAATCCCGATGTTACCAACCACAGGGCACAGGCCATTTATTCGAGTCCATTGTAAGTCCCCAAACTGGCAGAGCATGGCAGGCTGCTGAACAACAACACAGCTACATGCAGGGTTCAAGCATGCCATAAGCTAGAGACCATTCCCCAAGGCTTCTCCATATATATAGGAAGCAGACCACATCCCTAAGGCAGCTACAAAGCTGCTCCCAGTAGATTCCACCATGGAGTTGATTACCAGTCTCATCATGGGGAATACTACATCCAGCTGCCCAGCTACTCAACCAGGCCCAGCCAAGCTGACACCAAACTGAAAACTACCACAGAATTATAGGAAAGAGATGTGAGCCTCTTCTTGTTCTTTATAATTTAACACTAAATGAGAATATTAACATTCTGAAAAGGGACATATTTTTGTTGTTGTTAGGTGGTGTAGAGTGGGTTCCAACTTTAAGTGACTCTATGGACAACAGAACAAACACTGTTCAGCCGTGTGCCATCCTCACAATTCTTGCTATTCTTGTGCCAATCCTTGCAGTCACTGTGTCAATCCATCTCCTTGAAGGTCTTCCCCTTCTTCTCTGACCCTCTACTTTATCAAGCATGATATCCTTGTCCAGGAAATGTTCCCTTCTGACAACATGTCTGAAGTAGGTGAGATGAAGTCTGTCCATTCTCAGTTCCAAGGAGCATTCCAGCTGCACTTTGTCCAGGACAGATTTGTTCCTTCTTCTGGTAGTCCATGGTATTTTTGGTATTCTTCACCAACACCACAATTCGAAGGCATCAACTCTTCTTCAGTCTTCCTTATTTATTGTCAAGCTTTCGCATGCATATGAAGTGATTGAAAAATACCATCACTTGAATCAGGTGCACCTTATTCTTCAAAGTGACATCTTTGCTTCCTAACACTTTAAAGAGGTCTTTTGCAGTAGATTTGCCCAGTACAATGTGACTTTTGATTTCTTGACTGCTGGATATAAGTAAAATGAAATTCCTGATAATTCCAATCTATTCTCCATTTATCATGATGCTGCTTATTGGTCCAGTTGTGAGGATTTTTGCTTTCTTTATGTTGAGGTGTGATCTATACTGAAGACTGTAGTCTTTGATACTTTTAAGTAAATGCTTCAAGTCCTCTTCAGTTTCAGCAAGCAAAGTTGTATCATCTGTGTATCACAGGTTGTCAATGAGTCTTCCTCCAATCCTGATGCCATGTTCTTCTTCATATAATCCAGGTTCTCAGATTATTTGCTCACTATAGAGACTGAATAAGTATGTTGAAAGGATATAAACCTGACTTACACCCTTGCTGATTTTAAACCATGCAGTATCCCATTGTTCTGTTTGAATCACAGCCTCTTGGTCTATGTACAGAGGCCTCATGAGAACAATTAAGTGTTCTGGAATTCTCATTCTCCTCAATGATATCCATAATTTGTTATGTTCCACACAGTCAAATGCCTTTGCACACTAAATAAAACACAAGTAGACCTCTTTCTGGTATTCTTTGCTTTCAGTTAAGATCAATCTGATATCCCCTGTTCCACATCCTCTTCTGAATCCAGCTTGTGTTTTTGGAAGCTTCCTGTAAACAGACTGCTGTAACCATATTTTAATTATCTTCAACAAGATTTTACCTGCATGTGATTTAAATGATATTGTTTGATAATTTCCACATTCTGTTGGATCACCTTTCTTTGGAACAGGCACAAATATCAGTCTTTTCTAGTTAGTTGGTTAGGTAGCTGTCTTTCAAATTTTTTGGCATACTCAAGTGCCTCCAGTGCTGCACTCATTTGTCGAAACATCTCAAGGGATAGTCTGTCAATTCCTGGAGCCTTGTTTCTTGCCAGTTGTTTTTGTGCAGCTTGGACTTCTTCCTTTAGTACCATTGGCACTTGATCATATGTTACCTTCTGACGAGGTTGGACATTGACCAATTCTTTTTGATACAATGACTGTGTATTTTCTCCATCTTTTTTTGATGCTTCTTGTAGCACTCAATAGTTTGCCCATAAAATCCTTCAATAATACAACTTGACACTGGAGTTTTTTTCCTTAGTTCTTAAGAAGCTTGAGAAGTGTTGAGCATGTTCTTCCCTTTTGGTTTCCTAACTCTAGGTCTTGGCACATTTCATTTGTCTTCTCAGCTGCCATTTGAAATCTTCTGTTCAGTTCTTTTATTTCAGCATTTCTTCCATTTGCTTTAGCTACTCTCCATTCAAGAGAAACTTTCAGAGTCTCTTCTGACATCCATTTTGGTCTTTTCTTCCTTTCCTATCTTTTTATGACCTTTTGCTTGCTTCACATATGATATCTTGATGTCATCCTGCAACTTGTCTAGTCTTCGGTTATTGGTGTTCAATCTGTCAAATCTGTTCTACAGATGTTCTCTAAATTCAAGTGGGTTATAATTAAGGTCATATTTTGGCTCTCATGGAGTTATTTTTAATTTTCGTTATGTTCAACTTGAGCTTGCATATGAACAATTGATGGTCTGTCCACAGTCAGCTTCTGGCCTTATTTTGACTGATAATATTGAGCTTCTCCATTGCTTCTTCCAACAGAGGTAATTGACCTGGTTTCTGTATATTCCATATGGTGAGGGCCATGCTATTTATGCTGTTGAAAAGAAGGTATTTGCAATAAATAAGTTATTGTTCTTGGCATTATTTCTATCATCAAGGCCATATTTTCCAACAACTGACTCTTTGTTTCCAATCTTTCCATTCCAATCACCGATAATAATCAATACCTCTTGATTGCAGTTTTAGACAATTTTAGGCTGCAGAAGTTGGTAAAAATCTTCTATTTCTTTGATTTTTGCTTTAGTAATTGGTGTGTAAATTTGAATAACAGTAGTATTAACTAGTCTTCCTTGTAGGCGAATGGATATTATCTTATTACTTACAGTATTGTACTTCAGCATAAATCTTGAAATATTCTTTTTGACTATGAATGTAACACCATTCCTCTTCAATTTATCATTACTGGAATAGTAGATTGTATGATTGTCTGATTGAAAATGGCCAAAAATGTCCATTTAAGCTTACTAATGCCTAGGATATTGATTTTTATGCATTCTATTTCATTTTTGACAACTTCCAGTTTTCCTAGATTTATACTTTGTACATTCTACATTCCCATTATTAGTGAATGTTTGCAGCTGTTTCTTCACATTTGGAGTCAAATGAAGGTCCTAAGAGCTTTACTCCATCCTTGTCATTAAGATTGACTCTATTACAGAGTTGAAAGGATCCAGGTGAGGAAAGGAAAATCAAGCACACCCAAAACAGCAGGGCGGGAGAGTGGGAGAAAAGGGATTAAAAGGCCTAGGAATCTGGACAGAGGAGGGGTCAGCTACAGGCACCCAGGTAAGGGTGGTAGGAGAGGTTCCAACAGAGAGACAAACTTGTCTGTTGGTTTGTTCTATCATGTTGACATGTTGATGTGAGTTTTGAGGCTGAGCCACTGGTGTTTCAAACCCAGCGGGATGCACATGGTGCACAGATATCAGCACAGCTTACAAACTGAGACAGACTAGGAAGAAGGAGGAGGCCATCCATTTCTCAAAGAATTGGCCAGGGAAAACCTTATGAATAGCAAAGAAACACTGTTTGATACATTACCGTGCAACTTTATGAATAGTCCGGTTAGGTTAGAAGGCTCTCAAAATAGGACTGGGAAAGAGCTGCATCATCTGAGTAAACCAAGCTTTACTCCTATGGATAAGGTAAAACTTTCGAGACCTCCATTTGCTGATGTGACACCACTCAAATTGAAGAGAAACAGCTGCAGACATCCATTAATCATTGGAACATGAAATGTACAAAGTATGAATGTAGGAAAATTGGAGGTTGTCAAAAATGAAATGGAATGCATAAAGATTGATATTCTCGGCATTAGTGAGCTGAAATGGACTTGTTTTGGCCATTCTGAATCAGACAAGCATGTGATCTACTATGCCGGGAATAACAGTTTGAAGAGGAATGGCGTGGCATTCATCATCACAAAAGATGTTTCAAGATCTGTCCTGAAGTACAATGCTGTCAGTGATAGGAAATATCCATATGCCTACAAGGAAGACCCATTAATATGACTATTATTCAAATTTATGCCTCAACCACCAAAGCCAAAGATGAGGAAATTGAAGAATTTTATCAACTTCTGCAGTCTGAAATCAGGATGTGTTCATTATCACTGGTGACTGGTATGCAAAAGTTGGAAACAAAGAAGAATCACC